>NW_006432227.1:8410689-8614536 GCF_000325575.1 Pteropus alecto
AGGAATGAAGCTCAGTCGGAGGCTGTGCCACTGTTAGGGTGTCAGTCAGAGTTTAGTCAGGAAAACAAAAAAATATATGAAATATTTCAAGTCAAGGGAGATTAAGGCAGACAATTGGTTACTCAGGTTTATAGGATATAAAAATAAAGAGAAAATTCACTGAGGTAATTCAGTAATTAATAACTGCATGAAATAGCTTTCACCTCAGTGGCTGAAGAGTGTAATCCTTAGAACCCAGGATTTTGAGGACAAGCCCTACAGGACTGGTGCTCATTCTTTTATGGCAGAGCTCAGCTTATTTACACTTGGACCTCTGAGGAGGATCCTCCACCCTCCCCAAGTTATTACTGGTCCTTCTGAGGGAATTTAGCAAATCTAGTGCAAAGAATGTTTGGAGAAAGTGAGTGCTGGGTCTACTCCCTGCTGCTGTTGAAGCGATGCCAACAAGGACTCTAAAAGAAGAAGCCTATTCTCCTCATCTATCACATTCCAACCACCCTCCATGCTTCCATTTGGCCAAAAAGACAGAAGGTCAGGAGTGTGAGCAATTCAGTCTACAGAGGCCCAACCCCAGCAACCAAGATCAGGGTATAGCGGGTAGGTGTGGGGCTGAGAGCCAACAAGTAATTGGCACAGTTAAAACTGGACTTAGCATTTTAGGAAAAAGAAAAGCACTGAGGTAAATATGAGTTTATCTTGGAACGGCTGATGTAAGGTAAAGGAATGTGGCAGAAATTGGGCTTAGAATCAGCCAATGTTTGCTTGTTTTAATTTGTTTACAATCCTTGGCTCTACCTCCAACTAGCTTGTTGACCTTATGACAATAATTATTCTCTCTATGCTTTGGATATCTCATTTATAGCATTAGAGATAATAATAGCATCTCTGTCATATTAACTTCTATAGGAGAATTAACTTTATCATCTGAATGTTTTTCATTATAAAGGATTTTAAAAGCCATGAGAATGGATAATAGGCTCATGCAGGGCATGTTGATAATGAATAGAAGGACATATTGTCCACCAACATTTAAACTGTTGATGTAAAAGAAAAAAAGTATTAAATATCAGGAAAACTAAAAGCGATTGTGTTAAGGAAAGTAAAGAAGTATATTTAAGAAGAGAGTGGTCGCTGAGATCTAATGATCAAAAATAGAGGACTGAAAATCAAAATGTGGGCCCTGTGACTTGAAAATTAGGGAATTACTTATGATATTCTTCTAAAGTGCTTTAGGTGGATAGAGAAGAAAGTCTTTGCAGTGGGCTGAATAAGAAATGCCGGCCAGTGAGATATTATTCCAAAGACATGCCATTCTTGGGAATTGAGAAAGATACCAGCAGAAGGCAAGCAGCTAAAGACACGGGGGAGGAGTCGAGTGGAGCCATGACTCAAGGTGATAGAAAGAAGGTGACCAAGAACTCACTTCGAGAGGCCAGCTTTCCAAAGTCAGAAGTATATATTCTTCACAGACACTGGAATGTGTTTAGCATAGGAAGAAAAAAAGTTGAACATTTTTTTCTTTTGGTGCAAATATGAGAAGGAAAGCAGAGAAATACAATGGCTGCAATAGTCTAGGTTGTAAGTTGGTTTTTCACTGGGGTCTGACCCGTAAGCAAGGGAGTGAGTGAATGGAAGTTTCTGAGGAGCACGTTGTAGTAAATCAGTGAGAACTGAGTTTAAAATGTCAGTCTCAGTATTTACCATCTACCCAATTTTAAACAAGCTATTTAGGCTCTCCATGACAGCAAAAAAGGAATGATAATTTTTTTCTCTTATGTGTATATAAAGTACTTAGTATAGTTTTCGACACATAGTGATTCATTTTGAGAAGGGTGATGATGAAAAAACTGATGATTACGAAATTGAAATGGTCAACAACGGTGCCAACGTGACTAGGAAAAATGTGGATCCAGAGTGAAATGATTAATAAAAAGAATTGGGAGTGGTCAATGGAATAAAAAATTTCTAGTATGGGATTCATTCCCTCACATGTTTTTGGCTGGCTGAATATGGGTTAGGCATTTCAGTCTTCTGAACCACATTGACTCTCTATAGCTTTGAGGTGGAGTCTTAATTCACTGCCACATCACATATTAAAGATACTATTTGACCAAAGATGATTATATTAATTGAATAATTTATAAAATGTTATATATTATCAGAAAGATATTAATTACAAAAGCAAGGCATAATAGGGATAATAAAGCATAAAAATGTCATATGCTGCATAATGACATTTCATCAATGACCGGCCACCTGTATGATGATGGTGCCATAAGATTATAATGAAGCCTGAAAAATTTCTATTGCCTACATCGTAGCTAACTTAATGTTGTAATGCAACACATTATTCAAGTGTTTGTGGTGATGCTGGTGTAAAAAAACCTACTGCACAGCTAGTCATATAAAAGTATAACACATACGATTATGTACAGTGCATTAATAGTTAATAATGATAACAACTATGTTACTGGTTTATGTACTTACTTTACTATACTTTTTATTTCAGAGTGCACTCTTTCTACTTATATTTTAAAAACTTTGCTATAAAGCATTATGCCGTATTAGGCTCAAACATCTCCTGCTTAATGCGTCTCTTGATTGCATCATTTTCCCTTGCGCTTGATTTAACCTCGTGTCATTTTGTACCATAACATGCTATGTAGGCTTGGAGCCTAGGGGCTATAGGCTGTACCATTTAGCCTATGTGTGGTAGGCTATATCATCTAGGTTTGTGTGAGTGCATTCTATGATACCTGCACCATGATAAAATAGCCTAATGATGTATTTCTCAGAATGTATCTTTGTTGTTAAGCAGTGCATGCCTCTACACAAAATAAATATTATAGATATTTGTTACTTGCTCCAATATGTAACATTTCTTAGCAATGCATTCTTATTTTAATAGTTCACAGAGGATAAAGCCTTGGCATATCTGCTTTCTGTATCCAGTTGGCAATTTAAAGCATACAAATTCTATATTCTAATTCTAGTTTTAATAAACTGGAATATTGGGTGTTTTCATCAAGCACATTTATTTTTAAATCTTTCAATTTTAAGAAAAATTATAATGGAGGCCACATGTATTTTATTATAAGCAAACTTTTTGTAAAACAATGCTAATTATTGCCATTGCAGTGTTAATATAAAAAAAGTACAATACTCTTAGGTTTCAACTTCTCAGACTATTGATCACATTCAAAATCAAATAAAGGATAATATTTCTTATATTACTTTAAAATCACATAGGAGCTGGCATGTATTAGATAGCTATAAAAAAAAAGAGCTTTCTTTTCTTGTTCAGACAAGGAAAAGTGTATGATCATGGAATTTGTAGCCAAGATACATCTAAATTGAAATCAGCCTTTCATAACTTGTATGGTAATCTTGAAAAAAGATTTTGTTTATCTGTCTTTCCATTGATAGACAGTTGGGTTTCCTCTGTCTTTTGGCTCTGTCAGTGATGCTGCTATGAACGTGGGTATACAAATATCTGTTTGAGTCCTGTCTTTCATTTCTTTTTTATATATACCTAGAAGAAGAATTGCTGGATCATATGGTAATTCTAAGTTTAATATTTCCAGAAATTGCCATATGGCTTTTCACAGTGACAGTACCATTTATATTCTCAGTAGAAATGCACAAATGTTTCAATTTTGGCGTATAAAATAAACCAAATATGATCATTTTTTCCACATCTTTGCCAACATTTATTTTCTGTTTTTTTTTTTTAATAGTCATTCTAATATTCTAATGTGTATGATATTGGCTCTCTTTGTGGTTTTGATTTGCATTTCCTGAATGATTGGTGATGTTGAGATCTTTTCATGTGCTCTTTTGGCCATTTGTATATCTTCTTTGGAGAAATATTCATTCCAGTCCTCTCCTCATTTTTAATTCAGTTATCTGCTTTTCTCTGTTGTGTTATTGTTGAGATATGAGAGTTCTTTGTGCATTCTGGATACAAATTTCTTATTAGATATATAATTTGAAAATATTTTGTCTCATTCTATAAGTTGCCTTTTCACTATGTTGATAGTAAACATCTTTAAAAAAATGTTGACACACAAAAGCTTTTAATTTTGATCAAATTCAACATCCATTTTCTTTTTTGTTGCTTGTATTTCTGGTGTCATATCCAATAAATTATTGCCAAGTCTAATTAAATGAAAATTTAACCTTATGTTTTCTTCTAAACTTTTTATAGTTCAGACTCTTATGTTTATGTCTTTGATTACTTTTTAGTTAATTTTTATATATGATACAAGATAAAGATTCAATTTTTTTTTTGCATGTAGATATCTAGTTTTCCAACACCATCTGTTAATACAGGTTTTCAATAAATGTATCTGATTTGACTCCTTTCTGTTTCTTTTCTATTTCTACTTTTGTTTCACCTCCCACTTACCTTTCTCCTCTACCCGACACTTCCTTTTTTTCCTTCAGCAAAATATTTATTGAATGCCGTTTACTGGATATCAAGCACTATTTTATGTTTTTATGTTTATAGTTTTTTGTTTTATGTTTTTTTGTTTATACTACTGTGCATAAAATAAACCAAATCAAATAAATTTACTGCTAGCATAGGACTTAGAATATAATGGAAGAGGGAAATAGTAACAGAAAACAAATATGTGTGTGTGTGTGTGTGTGTGTGTGTGTGTGTGTGTGTGTGTGTGTGTGTGATGTAAGGTGGTGCATGCAATAAAATAATAAAGTAGTGTATGGTATAAAAGAATGGTGGAAATTACTCTATTTTATATGAAATAGTAAGAGACATCTTGGATTAAATAATATTTGAACACAGACCTTGAAGAAGTGAAGACTGAGCTCTGAAGATATCCACATAAGGGATTGCAAGAGGCTCAGACAATAATGTAGCACTTTGAGGGTCAGCAGGGGGCCCAGTGTGGCAGAGTGAAGTGAGAGGTTGGGGTGTGTGTGGGGTGAAGGTGCTGTGGTCTCAGGTCAAAGAACTAGAGCATGAGAGCATGACAATACGTGCAACACTTGGTAGTCATACAGTGGACTTGGGCTTTTATATTTATTTTGTAGTATAGGAAGTACATAAACTAGTATCAGCCATTTGTTAGCATTATCAAGTATTAAGTGCTGTACATAATTGTATGTGCTCTCCTTTTATACCACTGGCAGCACAATAGGTGTGTTTACACCTGCATCACCACAAACACGCAAGTAATGCCTTGCACTATGGCGTTGTGATTCCTACGATATCGTTAGGTGGTAGGAGGTTTTTAGCTTCATTGTGATCTTATGAAACCACTGTTGTGTATGCATTCTGCCATTGACTGAAACCTCATTTTGCAGTGCATGCCTGTGTTAAATGACATAATCCATGTAAGACTCTAGATTGGCACACTGGTAAATGTCTGATAAGTTAAAGCTGTTAATAACTGCTGAACTTTGGAGAAAATAACCTTCTCTTTATCTTCTCTTTTTTTTATTTTGTCTTATTTTTCAATTACAGTTGGCATTTAATATTATTTTGTATTAGTTTCGGGTATGCAACATAGACGTTAGACATTAATTTATGAAGTGGTCCCCCCAAGAAGTCTAGTACCCACCTGGCACTATACACAGTTATGATATTATTGACTATACTCTCTATGCCGTACTTTACATCACCATGACTACTTCGTATACACCAATTTGTACTTCTTAATGCCTTCCCCTTTTTCACTTAGACTCCCAAAATCTACCTCCCACCTGGCAATTAGTTTGTTATCTGTATCTATGAGTCCATTTCTGTTTTGTTTGTTTGTTTGTTTTTAGATCCATATGTAAGTGGGATTATATGGTATTTGTCTTTCACTGTTTGACTTATTTCACTCAGCCTAACACCCTCAAGATCCACCTTTGTTGTTGTAATGGTAAGATTTATATATATGTATATATATCATATCTTCTTTATCTAATTATCTATAATGGGTACTTAGCTTGATTCCATACTTTGACTATTATAAATAATGCTGTAATAAACATAGGTGTCCATATATCTATTCAAATTAGGGTTTTGGATTTTCTGAGTTGCAAGGGAAGGCAATGGATTGTGCTGAGCAGAGAAGTGGCATAGTATCTGTTATTCAAAGAATCATTGTTATTGCTATGTTGCTTATCTGCCGAGGAAGGGAAGAGTAGGTATAAATTGATCATTTAAGATGTTACTGTAATACTGCATGACAAATATCGTGAAGTGTGGATGGGCGTTGGCAGTGAAGGTGGTGAGACATGATCTGACTCAGTTGACGGAATTGTGTATTAATTGGATATGGAGTGGGAGATGAAGAGGAGAATCAACAATCAGATTTCGAATTTGATAAATTGATCAGTAGAGTTGCTATTTATTGAGACTTTTGGAGTATCTCTTGAGAAATCAAGCTAAGAGATAAATAAAATAAATATGCCAATAATAGAGTAAATTATGAGTAGATATTATTGTAACTAAAACTCCATTGGTATAATTCAAATTAATAGAATTTGAATCTATTAATAGAAATTCTATTAATTTGAATCTAGAAGTGTACTTGAAGTTTTAAGGTCTGGTTCTTTGCTCTCAGGCAAGAAAGGCAACTAAGGACCAGAAAGCCTAAGTAAGTTGTACAAGGTCAAGCATCAGTTGAGGAACCCTAGAGCCAAGGCAGTGTCTCCTCTGCCAGAACACAGGGTAGGTCACCTTTTCTAATTTAAATTACATTGATATTCTGACATTGTGATTTGTAAAGAGAAATCATATTGCTGATTGACTTCAGCAAAGAGAAAGTTTAAAACATATTCATTAGACCAACTAATTACTGACTTAAAAGTCCTCGATATGTTTCCTATGTATTTGACCCTAAGTTCAATTCTAACAAAAAATCATGCTGAGGTATGAGTTGCTCAGAGAAATACAGAAAACCAGACATATAAACTTATACTCATTTTCATTATTATCACACAAGCATATTATCTCTGATATGCAGAGGCAGTTTTAGCTTCCTGAAGCTTATGTTAGAGAGAGGTTTTTTCAATTGTTGAAAAGAAATACAAAAATTAAACAAAGCAGGAGAGAATATTTACAGCACTGCTTAAATGAGGAAGTTACACCGAATAAGGAATATATTTAATTTCACCATCCACATTAGGCAGGTTTCTTAGATCAAGAATAGTACTGTGGATGTGAATATAAATTAGTAATCGAATCATGGCAGTCATTTTCTTTTTTTCTTTTTTCTTTTTGCTTTACCTTGTGTCTCAGTGCCTATCCATTAAAATGCCTTTATGAAAGCTCTCACATATACTTAGAAAAATGTTTTTCATATGGTTTTTGAAGACTCATGTTGCTAAATGAAAGTTCCCTCAAGTTAAAACTGTGTTAGCAACTTTGAGAACATTTCATCATTATATTGCCCTGGATTTTTGTCATCACCGGTTCTCAAGGAATTAAGAACAACTAGTCAAGTTAAAAAAAAAAAATCATGTAAATGAATCTGTATAAAATGCACTAAATGCGATATTAAAGGAAAGCAAATGGTCTGTGAAAACACAGATAAGGAAATGGCTTTTTATAGTTGAGAATGGCACAATTTTATCAAAAGCTGCAGTCTGTTCTTTTTGTTTCTATTTTTATTATTTTCACATTTTTGTTTTTATTTCTTCTGTATTTGGAAAATACATTTGCCCATTATGCTCAAGACTAGGATGAACTTAGAAGATAAACTATAAATATAAATGCATCAGTTTATTAAAATTAAATTATAATTAAAGATAACTTGCCCAGAGTCACAGAACTAGTGACCTTCATAAGATAGAAGCAAGAATAATTTTTTATTTCTTATAATTCTGTAGATAGTCTGAGCCTCATGTAATTTTCTGGGGTCGTTGGTTTGGTTGCATTGAGTTGGCTGGGACTCATCGCTTCTTCTCCTTGAGATCTCTCTCTCTATGGAGTGTCTCATCTGCAAAGGCCTCTCAATGTGCCTCCAGCAGAATATCCAGGATTTCTTATAACCTGGCAGCTGGAAACCAATATGGGTTCTGTGAAGAGGACAATCCCAATATGCAAATGCACATCCGGTTTCTGTGCCTTTGCTTGCTGATGCGCGTTGACTAAAGCCGATCACATAGCCAAGCCCAGAGGAAGTGTGAGAAGGGAGAACACAAGATGTTCACTGGGGGGCCACCAATGTAACAGCCCAGCACGTTTTTAAATATTGTCGACTTTATATGGTTTGAGCCATGTAGGCCGGAGACATGCTCTAGAATGTCTACATTTACCTTAGGAGATTTGCACCCATGTGGAATTTAAAATGCACCCATGGACAGATTCCCTTCTTTATCTCTGAGAACTGTCAGTGATCCATGGGTAGAGAAGTAGAGGTGCAGCATAAGCAAAGGAGGTGGAGAAATGATGATGGATAAGCTCACGTGCTTCATATAAAAGCATTAGTGAATGATAGTGCTCTGTCTATATTGTCGTGGTTAATCTTCCATGTTCATGTACATCAGTAGCTGGTTTCTGATGACTTCTCCCACCATCAGCCAGCATCTGCATCTCTTTTCAGAGAGCTGTCACAACGCTCTTGGTCTTTAGTCTAGGAAAACTGATGTTCCCTCCCCCTGCCCACCCTCTCCTTCAACCAAAGAATGAGGGGCACAGGGGAATAAATATATTCAGTTAAAGAATGTTGAAATATGACTAACATCTTCTCCAAAGAGTCTCTATAAGACAGCTTCTTTTCCTTTGGTGAGAACATGCCTGACTTTCTTGGTTTCTTACCTTCCTAATCTCACTTTCTATCTTTATGGCCAAATTTTAAGCCCCTAGAAATTCTTCCTCAGAACGAAACCTTTTACAGGAGTTCTTGACTCAAGCTCTGTTTCTGGAGAATGAAATTTAAGACAGCTGTTGAAGGTAGAATATCATTTAGTTCCAGCTTTTCAGTCTGTAAGCTTTAAATACTACATTTATACCAGTGAGAAAATACATTAAGTACTTTTCAATTGATTTAATAATTTCATACTTCTCAAAAAGGTTTGTTGTTTTGTTTTCCTTTTACTTTAGTAATATTTCCTTATTTTTGGCATAACAGTCTCTATGTCACATGGTTTGGAGACTTTATTTAATCTCTCAGTCTCAGAGTCATCTACTATGCTAAAATGAGGTAATGACATATTTGTTGCCAAATCATTTTTAGAAGTAGCAAAAAATTCCTGGAAGAATCTTCAGATTTTGCATGTGTTCAGTAAATGTGGGCTTTTACTATCACAGTTGTTATTATGATTATTTTTTTTTCATTAATATACCTGTCAAAACTCCTTTTCCTTTAGAGTACATGCAATCAAGTGCCTCTCTGCAATGACCTACTCATCCCATCATACATTTTTTACATAGTTACTGGTTTCTCTAAGTTTAAATCATTGCCCCTGACTTTTGGAGTGGAAATTCACTAGGTCTTACTTGTCCTTTCTCTTTTGAGTGACTGTCAACTCCCTCCCGAAAGATATAATTAATGCAGCTCTGTCCACAAAGCAGACTCAGTCAATTGTAAGAATGCTTGATTTATTGTCAGAAGATCCAGGTTGAAAATTTAGGTCTGCCACTTGCTTTTTTTCTTCAATGCCTCTATTTTCTCATCAGCAAAGCATAAAAATATCTACTTTCTCTACCCTCTAGTTATTTCGTGTGATTTGTGTGATTCAAGTCGTGTGTGGAAGTGCTTTGAGAAGTACAAATTACGATGCAGGGGAAGGTATTATTATTATTGTCTGTACACTCCTGCTGTTTTTAAATATTTTTCACTTGCAATTTGCCACCTGGTGTGTGAGAAAAGTGGGACATTTCTTTAGAACAAAAAAGGGAGAGAAAATCTATTTACACTAATTATTGAAAAAAAAAGTTTGCTCTCACACCTGCTCTAGGTATTTCATAATTTTCTTCCTAATTAGAACTTAAAAGAAACTACTTCATTTATCTTCAATTAGCTAACCAAGGAAAGGGAAATGGGAAAACCTCATGTATTAGGGTTCTCCAGAGAAATGAAATAGAAACAATAGAAATAATAGGAAATATATACACACACATACATACACACATGTGTATTATATATATATATGAAGATATTTATTATAAGGATTTAAAAATGAAGGCTAAGAAGTTCTTAGATTTGCAGTAGGCAAGCTGGAGACACAGAGAGGCAGATGGTGTGATTTCAGTCCCTGCCAGAAGACTAAGGAGAACTGGGAGAGTTGATGGTATACATTCCAGTCTGAAAGTACATAGGCTTGAGAGCAAAGGAGAGCCAAGTTTTCAAGTTGACTCTAAAGGCAGGAAAAATCATCTCAGACTTCTGGATTCCAGTTCTGCATGTAAGGAGCTTAGAAGTTGCCACTTTGTTGTAACAACAAGTAAAAAGCTGAACAGATTGAAAATCAGCAGCTCTTCTTGGATCTGTAAGAAAAGGCAGAACACAGGGTAAATTGTTGTCCCCAGGACTGAAGAGACAGACAGGTGAACACAGGAAGTACAGCTTATCTGACCAGTCGCTAAAGGAAAATGCCGTGGGAACCAGTGCCAGAGTAGTAAAACAAACTATAATTGACAAATTGCTGGAGGCTCAATGTGGACAAGTCTGAAGATTAAAAACATTGGGGGACCCACTCATAACAACGCCCACACGATATTGTGAGATTTACCAGATTTACACAGTAAATATCAGAGAAAAATTGCCTTGTGCTTCCAGCATAGGGAAGGGAAAGGAACATTTTGAAATACAGTAGTCACCACTTATTTGTAATTTCCATTACCTGTAGTCAACCACAGTCCAAAAATACTATATGGTAATTTCCATAAAAAATAATTCATAACTTTTAGGTGGCATGCCATTTTGAGTAGTATGATAAAATCTTGTACCATCCTGCTCTGTCTTGCCCCAGACATGAATCATTCCTTTGTCCAGCCTAACCATACTGTTTATGCTATCCATCTGGTAGCCACCTAGGAGCCGTCTCAGTTATCACATAGAGTGCCACGGTATCACAGTGTTTGTGTTGGAGTAACCCTTATTTTACTTAATAATGGCCCCAGAGTGCAAGAGTAGTGATGCCAGCAATTTGGTTATACAACAGAGAAGCCGTAAATTTCTTCCCTTAAGTGAATAGGTACATACGCATAGAAAAACACATCATATATGTGGGGTTCAGTGCTATCCTAGGTTTCATTCATTTATTGGGGGTCTTGGAACATATCCCCCATGAATAAGGAGGCACTACTCTCTTCCAAGGCACTTTATGCTTCTTAATGAGGCGTGCTCTCAGGAGAAACTAATGGGAGCCTCATCTGCTAGGGTATGATTAGGGCTTAACTGACCTGGGGAAGGGAAATACCCAACTCTTGCTGACTCTAGTTTTCCTGCCCCACCTAAATGGGGAGAAAAAAAAAATGACTGAGAAACACTTGTGATGTTCAGAGTATAATATCATTTACATTAGCAGCCCCTCAAATGAAATGCTTAGGTATAGATCTAAGAAAATGTGTACAAGATCTAAATGATAAAACTCTGTTAAACAAAATTAATAAAGAACTAAATAAGTAGAGAGAAATTCCATGTTCACGAATAGTAATGCTCAATATTGTCAAGATATCAGTTCTTCTCACTTGATTATAAATTCAGTGCAGTTTTACCCAAAATCTCAGCAAGTGACTTTGTGGATATCAACAGACTGATTCTAAACTTTAATCGGAGACAAAAGACCTATAATAGCTAACATAATATTGATGTAGAACAATGAAGCTATGAAAAGAGATAAGAAAATCTTAAATTCATATTACTAAGGAAATAAGCCTAACCAAAATGCTACTTACTGCATGGTTTCAATACTATGACATTCTAGAAAAAGATAAACTATGGAGACAGTAAAACAATCAGTGGTTGCAAGGGCTTGTGGGTGGGGCAGGCAGAAGGGTGACTAGATGGAGAAGATGAGATCTTTAGGGCAGTAAAAACGCTCTCCATGATGCCATAATGATGCATGCATATCATTATATATTTGTCCAAACCCACTGAATTTACAACATAAAGAGTGAACTGTAACATAGAGTGAATGTAGGGTCATCAGTTGTAGCAAATGTCCTACTCTGGTGGGAGATATTGATCATATGGGAGGCTATGTATGTGCAAGGGTGGAGTATTTAGGAAACCTCTCTTACTTCCCCTCAATTTCTCTCTAAACCTAAACAATGTTTAAAAAGTTTTTTTAAAGCCTTAATTAAAATTAAAAAAAAAAAAAAAAAAGAGCAAAGCAATGTCCCCGCTCAACAGTCAGGCAGGGGGAATTTCCTTCTACTCGGGGAAAGGTCAGCCTTTTTTTTTTTTTTTTTTCCATTCAGTTTCCAATTGTTTGGATAACAGCCACCCACTTTGGGAAGGGCAATCTACTTTACTCAGCTATCCATTCAAATATTAATATAATCCCCAAACACTCACAGATATACCAAAAAAAAAAAATGTTTAATGTAATATCTGGGAACCCTATGGCCCAGTCAAGTTGAATCATAAAATTGACCATCACAACTGGTGAGGAGAGGAAGAAAAACTAGCCATAGAAATTGACAGTTGTCTACATGGAATGTAAGGTGCTCATATTTTCAAATTAAAAATTTGGATTTATATAGAAAACAATTGAATAATAACTCCAAGATACAAAATTCCCTGGTTCTCCTCTAATTTCCAGCAGTCTGTTACTGGAATACTGTGATAATAGAGCTTATAGGTCGTAGTAGTTGTACTATATATATTTCTCCTTCTACCTATTAAGATGGCTGCTGCGTTTCTACCAATGCTACCTTCTATTGGAAAATTATGTCAATAGTAACAGGATTCTGAAACTGGCACTATTGTATTTTGAATACTTTTAAGCAAATAAAATCATAGAGCAAAATCAAGTAGGACAGTAAGGAGGACAACATTATACCCAAACTAGGTGAGAAGTCATTCTGGTGAGCCTCCAAATATAAATGCTTCATTATAAACATTAACAGCTGCAAGACACGATTGCTTAAAAAAATTATGTGAAAGGAAATCATGTGATGGCCTTGAGAGTCAGGGAAATGAATGTCATCCTCGTATGAACACTGAAAAACTCGGTGAGCAAACCTAACACAGCATCTGGCTGTGGTAGTCATGTTATTAGTAGAAGCTGAGACTTCTAATTCTTAATTAGTGCAGTGCTCAAGTAGTCCATTATGATCAAGTAGTAAAGGTGTCTAGGAGCATGAACCCTGAAGTCTAATAAACCCAGTGGTCTCCCAAGTCAAAGCTGAAGAGTAGAATTCTAATGACATGGGCAGGATAATGAGCAAAAGATTAGAGAAGTTAAATAAAGGGATGAAGACCTCCAGATTTTGAATCCCACTGTTCATCTTGATGAAAAGAAAAGAAAAGAAAAGAAAAAAGAAAAGAAAAGAAAAGAAAATTTAGAATAGTGGAACTAGAAAAGCAATATTAGTCCACTCCAATTTTTTTTGAAGTACATAAAAATTCATTTCACTTAAAACTGAACCACAGAAAAAGATTGTGGCTTTGTCCTTTAAACATTATGAAAACAGATAAGGAAGAGATTAACCTCCTCCAAATGAAGAAAGTATGTTGGAAATTCATACTCACAAGGCAAATAAAAAATATGACTAATATTTAAAAATGAGCTAAGAAGGAAATGACAGATGTTATGAATATAAATCATATTAATGATTTATATTCATAAATATAAATCATTTCATAAATATAAATATATATTAAATATAAATATATATATAAATCAGCAATATAAATCAGAATTATACAAGATCAGAAATGAGGTGATTGATGAAAGAGGTAAAAAGAGAAGTCAATAAACTCAATTAGAATTAGAATGTAGATAAAACAAAATATATATAATAGACCTCCCTGAAGAAGGTAACCAAATAAATGGAGTAGAACAAATACTAAAAATTATAATCCAAGAAAATTTCCTGAAGTTAAATAAAAACTGTTTGAAACTACATAAGTGAGCACTGTGAGTTCCCTGTTAGCCAATAAAGAATTTCCAACACTGAGATACATTCTAGTAAAATAGACTTTAAAGTGAATACAAAGTCTTTTGGAATATCCAGAACAAGGTACAAAAGTTTTGAATTATAAGACAGTATTAGATTAACAAAGAAAAGGGTCATTTATGTTTCAATTAAGGAAATAATGTGAACACAACTGGTATGTAATATCAGATAAAGGAATTTGTGGATTATGAGAGTAGTTATGATTTAAAAGTGGAATTCTTATAGTTTAGAAATAAATAAATAATAAAATATTTACACATAAATTAATATAATTTTGCCATTTGCCTCAAACTTACCTGCAGTGGGAATGAAAAGTAGTATACAGAAAAAACAAGACTTGTCATGGATTGAAAATTATTTAATCTTTGTGGTAGGTCCATGGAAGTTTATTACACTCTATTTTCTTCTCACAAATATTTTGAAATTTTCATATACAATATTTTTTTAAACTGATTGTTTTTTTTGCAACTTTAAAACAAATGGCTTTCCCATATGTTATACTTCGATTTATCCTTCCAAATGTAGTAAATTTAATTTTCCCACATCAACAACTTTTACACATTTAATCATGTTGTTAGTGGTATTTTTTTTTACTTTATTTTCGTTCTCAAAGATTTTAGCCACTACTATCTAAATTAATCTCCTTAACAAATTACTATTTCCTCTAAATTCAAAGTATTCAAAACAAATAAAAATATTTTTAAAATATATCTTATATGTGACCTCATTCTTCCTAGCGAGAAAAAAAAAAACATGTATTATTGTTAATTGATTATATACTTAAAGCGTGAGAAACCAAAAATTATTTCTTTGTCCAGATCTGCATAGTATAATTACAATTATTCAAAATAATTCACCATCTTTGTTCAAAAAATAGGCATCTACTTGTCCCCAGTAATCTGATCCGTATACTCTAATCAGTGATATTCCAAAATGCAAATCTGAATGTGTCACCTTCCTGCTGGAAACCCTTCTATGACTTCCTATTTTCTTGCTATACAGACACAGGTTCTTAACTATCTTCTCTATCCTCTTCAGACCTCTCTAGCCTCCTCATCCTTACCCTTCAGCTTCAAGCTTTAGGTCTAGGTTGATATTTCTTCTATGCAACTTGGGGACCTCTACCTGGACTGCTCCCTTCAAAATTTTATTTAGTTAACTCTTACATATTGATCAGAACATAGTACCAATGTCATTGCCTGGGAAAATTCCTTCTGGAATGTCTTTGGTAGTTCCTTTGATGTATGCACTCATCTCACTCTGTGAGTTTGGTTTAGAGCAATGAACACAGGTTGTTATTCTATATGTATTTGCCTATTACTATTTATAAACATCTGTCACTTGCCTTCGGTGATATACTCCATGAAAACAGTATCCATGACAGTTTTATACTTTAATTGCATACCATTTTCTAGGACAATGTTCAAATTAGGCTCTTGCAGATTTGTTGATTGAAGAATTTCTGAGTATTTCAATTGTTTGTATTTAGTACTTCCATCAAATAATGAATTTTCCTTTAAGAAAAAAAAAATACTGCTTTCAGGTATTCCATCTCACTCTTCAATAGCCCCCCTACATTTCTCTTAGGAAATAGTGGCAAGGTAAGCAGAACTTATCAAATGACTGAGTTCACAAGAAAACCTCTGTGGTCTCATATGTCACGCTTAAAAAATTCTGTCATTTAAACTAAATGAATCCCAGGATACTCTAGAAATATAGTCTCAAAGACAGTTCAAAATTGCAACCTGTAGAGTCTACAACCGTTTTGTTGTTGTTGTTGTTGTTGTTGTTGTTGTTGTTTTTAAAGAATAATGTAAAAACACACATGGATGCCAACAAGAATAGCCTAACAATATTAAATGAATAGGACAAAGGCTGGTGTTAAAGAATGCGTATTGCCAATGCAGCCTTCAGGGCCACCAGTAAAATGCTTAAAGTGCTTAGAGTCTAAGCTAAGACAGGAGAGATTTATCCAATGCTATTGGTATAAAAATTCTCAACAGCCCTAATTGGCCTTAGGTTGAAAAAGCATTTGATGAATCTAGTGGTCATGGTGTGGTAATAGGTAAGTGTTAAAAACATTTTTGCTCTACGTAGAGAAAAAAACTAATTCAAATCAAAATACTAGGAGAAGTATACATGTTTCTATGTCTTACTTTTATTAAGCCAAGACATTTTAATTGCATGCTTGATAATATTTTCTACCAAATTGTTAATATGCTATTAAAATTTAGTTTTATGAATTTATATTTATTTATTTAATACTTAGAAGGTTGCTCAAATAGTTTAATTTGGCCAAGACATAGTTGATCATAAAGAGAAATATATAAATATATATAATTAAAAATTGATTAAAATAAAGTACTAAAATATTTTACTTTTAAAAATGTCCATTCTTTAATACTCAAATTATCAAATTATTAGAAATAAACAGGAGAGTTTAAACAAATATGCTCTTTACTTCCTCTGAATATAAAAAATACTGGCCATTCTGATTTTATTCATCACATATTATTTCTCTAATTAAAAAGTTAATAAATCTGAAATTAGATAGTTGCCACCATAAAACTGATTTATTTATTCTAAATACCTGTATAGTACTTAATAATAGAGGATTACTTTTGAAATGGGCAAAGTGCATGAGGTCAACAAGCTTTGAGAAGGATCAGAAGTTAAATCAACTCAAAATATTCTGGGTAACTTAGAGTAATACTTAAGAAACCTTTGCGCTTTTACAGTTGAAAGAATTTACTTACAAGGTAAGATTCAAAAAACAGTCGTTATAATTATAGTTACTTAGGAAACTACTTCCCTGACTTAGAACTGAAATACTTTATTCAGAATTGTTGATGTACTTCCAAAATATAATTCAAATTAACGCCCTTTCCTTGGTTTGAGAATCTTTTGTAGAAATTTAAAGAAATGTCTACCTGTACCGAAAGAAGTTAAAAGTACAGTGTAACTTTTCATTTTATTTAATAGTTGTGTCATGTAAAAGTAGACTCAAATACATTTCTCCTTGAAAGCAAAGTGTGCAGAGACATTTCCCAGTGTCACGCCACTACATTTTGTAATATTTTATTTTATATAGCCTATTGCATCACACTAGATCTTGTATCTTAGAATATTATCTTTTGCAGGTGTATAATTATTCACATTGAATTCATCCAATGATATCTGCCTCTCACAAATAGATGATACTATTTATCTGAAGGTATAATTATATAAGTTTGAGAATTTGTATCATTTTCAATAATAATGATTAACTTTTTCATTTCACATTAACTTACAAGTATTCATTTATTTTCTTGATTGGTTCATTTTAAGCTGTGTTATGATTATAATTAGCCGTATATTAAAGTGTGCTATGTTTTGGCAAATAAGATCGATATTGACAGACTTAGCATAAACAAATCACTAAAAATTTAATGAAACTTTTGCAAAATACATTATTGATTTTTAATTTTGGGAGCCATTATTAATTGGCTATGATAAACTTTCTTGCTTTGTAAAGCAATTTTCCTATTTTTACCTTAAAACGGCATGTGGTAAACCTCACCAGTTAATCAAAAGCAGTAAAAAAAAATAATGTATGAAATAGCTTAGAGACTGTCTATAAGAAAATTATAAAAATAACCCTAAATTTAAACCCTAAATTTGATTTATTGTCCTAAACAATGTTTAAATACAAATAGTGTTAAAATCCATTATGACAAATATTTATTACCATAATTTCCTATAGAGAAATAAAACATCTAATACATCTATTTACTTTGAGAAATAAATGACTAGTTTTTCCACAACATTTTTTAACAAGTGAGAATTTATCTTTTATTATTTATCATTCATTCAAAATATTTTTAGATATTCTGGGCTCTGTTTTTGTTATTGGTCCCTCCAGACCCACACACCACATTTTTTTAAAGTGAGTTTTATTAAGGTATAATTTACATACATTCAAATTCTTCCTTTTAGTGGTACAGTTCTGTGATTTTTAACAAACACATGCATCGAGAATTGATGCATTGTTTTCTTGGGCGGAGGAGTGGTGACAGCTCATTTGCTGCACAAGACTTGTCTCTTTATAATATGTCCTTCGTAAATACAAACTGCTTGAATAATCCTGGCTTCGGGTCTCCTATCCATTTCCCGCAAACTAATACTGTGCACCCAAATATGGTTCTTGGTATTGTTAAGAGAGTTCTCTTTTATGTGTTTATTTATTTGTTATATATTATTACTCATTTATTCATTTATTTTAAATTTTAGACAGAACAGAAACTCTCAGTATTTTTCCTTAAACCTTTAAGTAAAATTGGCTCTAAAGATGCCAACTTCTGTCCTCTTGACCTATACTAGTCATCCCAATCATTGAAAATCCCAGATTAAAAACCATGAGAAGATACTGGGATTTGTGAATCTAAGATGCAATAAAATATTGTGATAACATCCTCTTGCCTTGTGAGGACAGAGGATGTCTTTTGTATATAAACTCAGTGGAGAAATGCAGAGTGGCCTCCATCATTAAAAGATGTGCAGATTTTTTTTTTTTTTTAGGTGATGCAGCCCTTGGTTGACCTCACAGATTGCAGGGAACTTGTCAGCTTGCAATCCCTAATTTTTTATTTTTTATGCCTATAGCACCTGGTCTTCCTAGGTGGTCTCCCATCCAAGTACTAACCAGGCCTGAACCTGCATAGCTTCCGAGATCAGATGGGATCAGGCTTTTTCAGGGTGGCATGGCCATAGACATGTAGATGTTTTTGACTGGAAGTGTGTGTTCTTGAAATATACTTATTATAACAATGATTTTCTAATAAATAATGTGAATTACAATGGGTATTGTTAAAAAGAGATTTTTGTCCTTATATGAGTATTTCATAATTACAACAAATACACAAAAGATCATTATTCAAGATCGTAAAAAAAGCTATGGTTCCATCTCATCTCTTAAAATTATACTTATATAATCATTTTAAAGGCAATTACAGAATACTTTTTGTATTAAAAAACATTAAAATCATTTAAAAACATTTAAATATCAAATGACTGAAAAAATATTTTAAAATTTGGATATAAAAATTTACAGAGTTTTGCTATTTTCTAAAACATCTTATTTTTTAAAACTAAGCTTTACGATAACATTGATTCTAATTCTTAAAATAACATTTCATTTGTTGTTAGATTCTATTTTTATCATAATCCTATAGATAAACTATAATATTTTTTGTAGTTTAGATTATAATTTAGGGATATAAGAAAATGAAAGCAATGAGCAACTCAGCATAAAAATACTATAAATATAAGTAGATTATGACAATAAAAACATTAAGCATGTTACATGATTAGAGTGTTATATTTTATTGTTTTTTTCCTTGCCCTAATATGAAGTAACTCATCAAGAATTTTCTATTTTAAGGTTGATTTTCAATTAATTTATAATATAGGAGATGCTATGCTTGTTTCCTCAAAATGGTTATGCCACTCAATTGCAGGTTTTTTTTTTTGTTTTTTTTTTCTGAAAAACTTATCTTAAAAGGGATTTATCTTTTCTAAAGTAACTCTTACGGGGCTTTGTCTCGTTCTAAGTGGTACCTTTGTTAATCCGGTGTCCTTTATAGATTTCCCTCTATTTCTGGATGGGGATGGGGATGTCAAAAATTCAACAATTAATTACTTTCTGTCTGTCTGTCTGTCTGTCTCTCTCTCTCTCTCACACACACACACACACACAAGCTAGCTAGTATGATTTAAATTATGTGTCAAAACCCCTATTCCTCAAATCAGAAATGAAGTTCAAAAGATAAAAAGGCAGGTAAATTACGAACAAATTTATTGTTGAATTTTCTTTTATCCACTCATTGGAAAAGAAAGGAGAAAGAAAGGCATCTGCATATGAAAGAGTGGAACAAATGAAGTTTGTGTTGATAAATTCAACAACAAAATAAGACAGTATGTGAAGAACAAAGTTTTGGTACCTTTTAGCTTCAATTAGGAATAAAGCTTTTAAATGAAAATAGTTAAAGATTTGGACTCATATCTTTGTGTTATAGTTACATTTAGTGTTACTTAAGAATCATATCTAAATAAAAGTTCTTATGCATGATCTCTACACTCTAAGAATGATTTTGCTCCCAGGCTAATTTACTCAAATCTAACTAGTTTATTTTATCTGCTGGAATGCAGAATTGATACCAGAAGATGAAAAACACTTAATTTTAGTAACCATTTAAGAAATACTGGATAAATTAGAAAAAATATTTTGGAAATTAACTTTTTTAAACAAAAAACAATCTTTTCTATTTTGCAAAGGATTATTGATATTATTTCTAATTAAACTGTCTCTGTAAGGTAAAGAAACCAGTCCTCAAAAAGTAATAAAGACATGCCTTCTTCATTCCTGCCAGGGTTTAAATGTCATCGCCTCCACTCAATATCTGTATAACCACCTGTCTATCTATTAATATTTTGAAATCTGTATGAAAAAATAATTATTACATTGTTGAATAATTGATCAATACATGTCAATTAGTACTTTTCAATAAATGATGATTTCTCTCCTCAGTGCTAAGTATTGCACACATAAGCCTTTTTAAATAGTACAGATAAATTAACCAATATCAATGTTTCACATTTAGGTAATTTGGTATATTTCACACAAAGCTTATATGAAAACAATAATTTTCAAAGATCAGAGTTATAAAAAATATGCATTTAAATGTATTTCATGGGATGTTATATGTTTGCACAGCAATGTATTTAGCTGAGAAAACATTAGTTGTTGTTTTCTACTTTATATCTTTTGGCCTTCAGAATCACTTTACACTTTTTACTCAGTATTAGCTTCCTCTCCTGGGGCAACTGCTGATCAATCTCCACATAATTGTCCATTTGCTGCTGAGAGGTCAAAAGATGGGAATGGAGAGATGTCAGCTGGTTTAGCAAAATGTGGCCCATGGTGATCTCTACATGAACAGATGTGGAGAAAGACAAAAGCAGGATTGAAGTTGCTTAAAAAGTGCATGAACAAAAATGTTAAATCTTCCGTGGGAAAAAATACTCTATCTTCAACATAACAAAGGAAATAAAAAAGCAGGATGAAGACAGTTCTAGATTTAAAGAAATGTAAGAGCTATAATAGATGCAAATGTGAACATTGATTCTGATTGGAAGGAGCTACGAAAAGTCACTTTTGAGATAATGGGAGAAATTTAAACAATATATGATATGTGGTAGTTAATTCAAACATTATTAAGTATAGTACAGGCATTGTGGTGATGCAGAGAAAGCTACATATTTTTTCAAGATGCTTATAGAAATGTATGGGATAAAGTGACATAAAGTTAAGGATTTTCTTCAAAATGCCTCAAAACAAATGAGTGACTGGATGAAGCAATGTTATAAGATCTTCATAATGATTGACTCTAAGTAAAGACTCTACAGAAGTTATTACTTTTATATTTTTAAATTTTTTTTCTAATAAAATTTAGTTTGGAATCATTTTTAAAAGAAGTAATCTTACCCTCTTTTTATAGCATAAGACTGGAATATATACTAAAAAGCTCTGTAGAATCAAAAGAGGAAACCAACTTTGTGTACATCAATGAGCTGGCAAGAAAGCAAGAAATCCTGAGACCAAAAACTAGGAAAGTAAGAAAATGGTATTTTATTGGAACCAGCTTCTTGCCCTGAGGGTATTACAAAATGAAACCTAAGGAAACTGAGCTCCGTTTTTTTTTTTTTAAATCTATTTGTGGGACTGGTTCAAGGTGGTAAGCCTTCTAGTGGAACTTCTAGACACATTGGGACTTCAATTGGCTATCACTTCAGTGTAAGAGTGTGCTAACTCTAAGGACACTTTCTCTCACCCCATGCTAGATCAAGAAAAGTTATCTGCCTCAAAATGAAGAGCTAGATAAAAAAAAAAAAAAATCCACAAGAATTAATAATAATAAACTAGCTTTAATACTATTTCATTCTGAATTCAGTTGATCTGGCTTGTTAAAAATGCATCTAAAGTAAATAGAAAATAATTCTGAAGGGACTCTGCATGCTCAAAATATGGACAAAGTTCCGAAGAAAATCATTTTACAGTTAAAAATCACAAAACACAGAAGGAAATAAGACAAGTGAGAGACAGTAGAGACAATTTAACATTGAATCAAACTCTGATGGAAGCCTGAAGTTGAATTTTAAAAAACTGAATATAAATTGAGTATTCTTACAATTTATTTAAAAAAAAGGGTAATTAAATCACAAATAAATTGCAATTAAATATTACAGGAAACTCTAAGCTAATATTGCTTGTCCCAATACCATACCTCCTAATATTCAGTCCTTGTGTAGTCATGTGAAACATTAACTCTGGGCTTGGCAATTTTTCCTGCTTCGGTCGATGGGAAATTTGCAAGTATAGGCAGGCAGATATATGATAAACACTTGCACACTGAGGCATGTTCTCTATGAACGTTACCATTTAGAAATCAACCTCTAAGCTGTAAAAAGGCTTAGGAAATACATCTGAGTTATGAAAGAAAACATAGAGAAATCATCATGTATGGATGTTCCAGCATCAACCAAGCATCTAGCTGAGTGTAAAAATGTAGATGATCTCTACTACCACATGACACAGCCCCATCAACCCACAGAACCACAAAAATTAATAAATCAACCTTCTTTTAAACCAGAGATTTGCAAACTATTCTATGAAGGTCAGATAGTAAATATTTTAGGCTTTGTGTGTCATATGATCTCTGTCCCCATTGCTTATTTCTGCCCTATAATGCACAAACAGCCAAGGACAATATGTAAATTAATGAACATGGCTGTGTTTTAATAAAACTTATTATGGAAACAGGAAATTGAATTTCACATAATTTTCACATATAAAAAAATATTCTGTTTAACCACTTAACAATATAAATATCTCTTGTCTCACAGATGTACCAAAACAGGTGCTGCACCAGATCTGACCTTCAGTCTAGTTTCTGACCCCTTTTACAAGTGACTAAATTTTGCATAAGTTTGTTACATGTCAGTGGATAACCAAAATAAAAATTGATCCTGGGTGTTGGGTACTGCTATAAAAAACTTTGATTGTTAGATCTCAGGCCTTAGTTCTTTATTCTAATGTCACTTTCATGTGGGCCATCTTTTTCATTTTCATCATTCAGTTCATGGGTTGCCTTCTTTTCTAAGATACAAATCAAATTTGATCAAATATTAATTGGCAAGCAATAGGGACAAATCAAATACGTTTTGTCACATCATATTTGCAAGTTACATTGCCATGTTCAGGTGGAACATTTTATGTAAAAAGGAGGCTGATATTTTTAAAGCAAGTCATAATTTCGCAAATCACTAGAACAACCAGTAGTTGAAAGTTTCGTGAAAACTATCTGAAATCACATATTACTCACGTTGATTCAATTTCAGGCTTAGTCTTTGAGTTATAGACTAAAGCTCAGATAGGTACTATGCCACTCTCTTGGTAGTAGCTATCAGAATATAGCCTCCACACTCTGACCTTAAGAGTTGAACAGGTTATTTCTGTAGAAATGACCAAGTTTCAGTATATAATTGAAAAGTAATTAAGTATTTCTGTGTTAGAACTATATAGCTCTTATTTTAATATCTAATATGAAATTTTTCTTTTCATTTTTATATACTGATTTTGATTTGTTTGTTGATAGTTATTTGGCATTGGTTTGTTGAGACAGACTTTTTAATTATTTTGTCATTCAGATCTTAAGTACCAGAGTTATTTTTCTTCTTGGTGTCTTACCTATAGTGGGATCTACATACCTATGAACCCCATACTCAGGAGTATTTATTTAAAGTTATTTTTATATGCTAATACAATGGATACAGCTCAAAGATTTATCTCCAGGGATTTCCTCATAGGTGTTTATTGAGATTAAATGTGGCTTCTTAGTACAAACTGTAAAGAAGATGAATTCAGTTCAAGGGGAGACTTTTCATCTATTAAGGTGTTTCTTTAATCAATTGTAGTGTGAAAGATTGATAGCAAGTATAAAAAATAGGCCAAGCTTATTGATAATGCTATTTTTAAGTTTGCTGTTAAATGCAAGTTTAAGATTATGTCAATAAAACATGCATTTATTGTTTCTATGTATTTTTTAAAGTAGACATTTCATGGGAATAGCATAATTAATTCTATTTGTTTCTACCGATGAGTGGTTATGTTCCTACGCACATGGTAAGTGAAATAACTATGTATTATGTGACTATCAAATTGGAGTAAGATTCTTGATGAGAGGTCAGATTTAAAATGTAATGTAGCTGCTCTATAGAGTTTAGGCAGAAATCAGTGATTTAGAGTTATAAATAGGTTTGCTTTGACCATAACTAAATTTAAGAAGAAGAGGAAAAGAGAAGTCAATCCCTCAGAATATAACAAAACCGCATACCAATTGAATAATAGAATGTATACTTAAAGTCCATTAAATCTGTCTCTATTGCCTAATGCCCTTCAGTCTCTTTAGGTAGAATTAAATTCTTCCACTAGCTTGAATGTTAGAAGAAACATCCCTGAGGAATTTTATGTTGGCTAATGGAGAAGTTAACTTCATGATAACCACTCTTGGGTTATGATACAAGGAGAAGAGACAATACAATTACTGGCAATTACTCTTACCTAATTCCACATAGCCATAATCTAGAAAAAATGTACAAAAGAGTTATTTTCATTGGTTTGAATTACATTTTGTAATACATAAATCTTCAAATTAGAATGAGCATATTGGATTGGCCCATCTACTTAGTCCTAAATGCATAGGAATTTTCATACCAGTTTCTTCTTTTCAGAGGACAACTTTTCCTCTTATTACTAAGAAATCTTATTCTCTTTGAACTCTATCTATTTCTTCCCTTAATGGTCCTCAAATATTTTCAATTCTTTAGTATCCCCCATTCTCCCACCTTAATTTTCTTTTTTTTTCTTCAATGCTTAGTAATACCAGTCAATTTAGTCCATCCAGGTTCACATTTTGAAATAGTAGTAAATCAATGGTGAACAGAAAAAGGAAAGATATAATAAATAATTCCCTATGACCAAGTAACACTAACACAATCAGTACTTTTACATATTCAAGATTGATTTCCTCTTAGCAAATTTTTTGTGAAAGGTGCTCCTATAACCACATTTGCTTTAAACTGTGACACCAAAAGTTATCTCTCACCTTTTATAGTATCTTTGGCCAATCCTGGATCTTAGGTGAGGGAAAGACATACTATATAATCATTAGAGTTGGAGTAAGAAGAAAACTCAGCCATAATAATAATATCATTTATTCTTTAATTGCAGGATTCAAAAAATGATTTTGCTAATTTGAATTCAAAAGGTTATATAGGCAAATTAGCATATAGGATTTTAAAATCTTATTCGATTGATAAATAATTTCTATTACTTTATACTGTTATGTACAGATAGCTAACTGGGAAGAATTTCACTTAGTAACTCTGATTTTATTTTTATAGTCATAAATATTATAAGATTAAGTCTATTTTTGTCTTTTCCTGCCCAAACCTCCTTTGTAAATTGTAAAATGTCAAATATCAATACAATAATTCTTTGCCAACATTTCTATTCTATCTACTCTAATCCTTTCCTCTTGTACATTGCATAACTACAATTTGACAAAATCCACCTTAATTATAGTTATAAATAGTTATACAATTTTACAGATTATTCAAAACATATAAATGATAAAGAGTAAGTCAGCAAAATTAAAGAAATCAACTTCTACACTGACAAATAGCAGTAAAATTATATAAAATTTTGAATTTTATTTAATTTTTAACTACATCATATATTAAGTATTAACAAAGCAAATAAAATAGCAGCAATCAAGAAAATAGATATTTAAATAATATTTATTATCACTGGATTCTCCATAGGTCATTCATATCCCATTAAACATTATAATAAAAAACATTTAAATTCTTCAAGGCAAAGTTTTCATTGTCAACAGTTAATATTAGTATATCAGTTAGATCTGTTGGCATTTAGTCATGTTTCTCTGTAATCTCTATCTCAAACTTCAGTCTTATTGCTTGTTTTTTTTTTCAAATGGATTATATTTAAATTAACATATTATGTAACACCGCTGATGATAAATAATAGAAAATGTAAAGTAGGCTAAATGATACTTTAAAAGAAGTAAAAAAAGGCTCTAACCAAGAAACAAAATTGAAAGTTAACACATATATATCACCTTAATATAAACTTATCTCTAGAAGACACAAGTTATTATTTTAGATATTTAGAATTTTAGGTGGAACAGATGGGCACACAGACATAGTTGAGCAATCTTAAATTGTACTCAAATAATATGAATGATAAAGAACAAGTAAGCAATTTTTTTCTTATAGAAATCAACTCCTACATGAACAAAGACTATTAGAGAATGTTATCTTTTGAACAACAACAACAACAAAAATTATGTTGTTAGCCAATGAACATTTGGGTAAGAATTATTATAAGAAGTGGGACCAACAAAAGTAATCTCTGTGAGTTGTCTACAGAATAACAAGGAGACAATGATAACTGGTAGAATGAGCAAGGGATGAAGGCAAGACAACAGCATAATATAAACTTATGCTTTGACATGGAGAAGACAATGGAGAACATGATCAGGACTTTGGCTTTTAACATATTGTGGTGTTTTTAGAAAAGTGTAACATGTTTGGACTTAATTTTAAAAGATCATTCTTGAAGAAATTAAAAGAGGACAAGAGCTGAACCAGGGAAGACCTTTTTGGAAATTGTTGCATTAATCAAAGAGAAATGTACTAAGGCTTTAATAGGATAGAGGAAATACAGGTAGTTAGAAGTGATCAATTACAGATATATTTTTAAGGTAGAGCCAAGGAAATATTCAGATATATTAATGATACTAAGATTTTTGTTTTGTTTCCAAAACAATTCAGAAGGGAGAAATGAGATGAGATGTAGTTTGCTAGCAGACTCTCAGCTTCTTGAATAAAAAGAGAGAATGTTATTTTAATCTATCCCACCATTGACTATGATAAAAGTAAATATGATTAGTTTGTTTTAGATATGTAGATGTTAAAATGTTGACAAATTATTTTAAAGAAAAGGCAAGAAAGATCTTGAAGGATTATCTTCCTTTACATAGGAAGATAATGATTTGGCAATCAATATTAATTGATTAATGAATATTTTTTAGCATGTATTAAATGCCAGGCACTCTTCTAGGCACCAGAGATATGGCATTCAACCATAGAGAAAATACAGTCTCCAAAAAAGTACTAACAGTAGGGTAGTCATTCATAATAAATGTACTAGTCTATCATCAGAAGAGGCAGGAGAGGGTAAAACTGTGATAAGTCTTTATTCTTGTGTATTTCAGGTTGAGAAAAGGTAGAGGTGCGTATGTGTGTGTGTGTATGTGTGTCTGCACACACACATATGTATTTAAAGCCATAATATATAATGTGGAAACAAGCTATTATGAACTAAATTTTGTATCCCTATTCATATGTTGAAGCCCTAAACTCCAGTGTTAGTATATTTAAAGACAGGGCCTTTATGAGGGTAAATATGATTAAATGGGTCGATAGAGTGGGGCTCTAATCTGAAAAGACTGATGCCCTTATAAGAAAGAGAGACACAAGAAACCTCTCTCTCTCTCCCTTCCTCTCTCTCTCTCTCTCTCTCTCTCTCTCTCTCTCTCTCTCTCGCTCTCTCTCTCCCTCCCTCCCTCTCTCCCTCTCCGAGCATGCACAAAGGCTATGTGAAGATACAGAGATAAAGCAGACTTCTGTAAGCTAGAACAAGATGTTTCACCAGAAACCAACTCTGCAGGATTCTTGATCTTAGACTTACAGCCTCCAGAACTATGAAAAAATAAAATTGTGTTGTTTAAGCCTTTCTAGGCTGTGGTATTCTGTTATGGCAGCCCAAGTAGACAAATATACAACCTAAACATTTTATATTACACTATCATTAGTTTATTTTCTTTAACTTCTATGTTGTATGTATCAGCCAGTGTTTGGTCTATACTATAGAAAGTAAACTGGTAAACTTAGTGGATTTAGGTACTTACGTAGTATTGGAAAGTCTGGAGAGACAGACTCTAGGCTGGACAGTATGAAATCTCTTTTATATCATCTAGAGTTGTTCTGTCAGGAGAACTGCTACTTTTGAACTATTTAGACACCAGAGAGTCTGAAAACCACTGATTGTCAAGAGCCATCTTGACCCCTGGCTTCAAGACCACTCCTCCCACTTAGCTGTCTGGATTCAGGAATTTCTAGACTTCCTGTTCAATTCTATTAGTTCTAGAACTATGATGTAACCCTAATAGTCTCACTAGTAATTTGAGACCCATAGCCCTCTTTCTCTCCTTAAGTTATGAATTCAGAGTTCATGTACACTGTTCTAATGGTCAAGAGTACCCAGAACTTAAGTTGTAAAAGGGTCATTTAAACCCTAGATGCACAAAGGTCTAACAATGCACATTTTAGATTTCCGTTCCTTCAAGTCCATGAGGGTACCTTTGC
Organism: Pteropus alecto; assembly: GCF_000325575.1. Classification (NCBI taxonomy): domain Eukaryota; kingdom Metazoa; phylum Chordata; class Mammalia; order Chiroptera; family Pteropodidae; genus Pteropus; species Pteropus alecto. The sequence goes on from NW_006432227.1 coordinate 8,439,326, forward strand.
AAGTTGAAATAGAATTTGGTGTGCTATTCTACCGTACCTACCTACTAATTAGAAAAATTAAGTGTTAATTATGAAATAAAAATCACTCCTGATTAATAGCTGATCATCTGATAAAAATTTTTGGTGGATAACCTGAGGCCAGTTTATATGTCAATAACAGAGAACAAATTGCAAACAGGTTAGTTAGCAATTTAAGACATTATTTTTTCACTTTATAATCCTTCTAATTCTGCATTAAATATTCTTATGAGATAAGCAACAGATAGGTCAGGATGCTGTTCTTTTTGAGGCTACATGGGGAAGTCATGTCACTCTTGATTTTCTAGTGTTAAACTTCAAGAGAATGCCTTCTTATTAAAATCTGTTTATGTGTTAAAGCCTAGGGAAATTGTTGAATTAAATAAACCAAAATGAAAAAATCATCACCTTGGGTACCTTTTCCATTGATGTTTAAGAAAGTGTTGTAACTGTTCAATAACCTTTGTGATATTTTTAAACTAAATAATATGAATTGATTTGCCCTTCTCTATACATGAAAATAAAACTACTTCAAACTTAATAGATGTTCTAACTTTTTTATCTTTGATTTCTCTGTGGAGTGGCTTTTTTAGAATGTTTTTACTCTGAATCTTAAATTGCAGGAAGCCTACGGATGGACTCCAGCATTTTATAGATTATGCGAAATTATATGCTTTATTTAGTATAAGTTAATTTTCTGGGCAAAGGACCGCAGCATTTTTCACGATATAATTTGACATCTATAATCTCAAAATATTTTAAAATTACTGATTCTACAAATCTATAAAAAATATTTTAACTGTTGTTTGCAATATAATTTTTCAACTATTGGCTTTCCAGAAGTAAGTTAAGAGAAAACAACTTTTCTCTAAGAAAAATTAATTAGTCCTTGGGGAACTACAATTGTGTTTGATCTTGGCCTCACAAACAGCATTTTCCCACTGAGTTAACTGGGGCATCATGGTGATCTCAATTTAGTACTAATCTCTTTAGAACTGTCTTGTATTTGTTAAGCACATTTTTTACATTTAATTTAATTTACATGAGCATTTTAGTAGAGTAATATTTTTTTCAGAGTCTCAGAATTAGCCCTCAGTGAGGACATAATATCTTATCTTATTTTAACAAGCTTTTTATTTTTTGTGGGAATTGAGATGGGGCAATAGATTATAAGGATTAACCAGTTGAAAATGGAATATTTACTCTGAAACCATAAGAGAGAAATTTAATCTTTAAGTCTACAAGGAAAGTTCTTCGGAACTCAACACAATTTACTTTATTTCTGATATTATACTCTGTAAACAAATGTGCAATATAATACAGACAGTAAAGAAGTTAAAGAAATACCAAAGTGAAAATATAATGTCTTAAAAGAATTTATCTATTCAGAATGTCTTAATTTGCTCTTGAAGCTAATATATAAAATTTCTCACTGACTCAAAAGAGTCCTTAGCATTAATGTTTGTTTGATTTTAATCTCTTATTTAACTTCTAGTTGTACACACTCAGTAACTTCTCTTTAGTGATATTCTAAGAGTAAATAAATTTAATTACTAGTCTAAATATGTCCCCTAGAATCAATGACTATTAATAAAATTGCTCATTGCTGACATTTATATAAAAAAAATCTAAGTCACATAATACCTTATATTTCCAGTGATGGTTCTACAGAGACCATTTCCTTTATTGGTTTATAGATGTTAATAACTTAAAATATTATATATTCATATATTCATAAATTATTAAAAGTATGAGGGAGCTTTCTAGATCTTTTTACTAGGACCTCTTAGCTTTGAAGACAGGATAGAGTCATCAGAAAAATAAAACTTGTATGTAGGAAAATAAAATTTATGAAATCACACCCTTATCACAACTAAAAGCACAATTGAATTACAGTCTGTTGGGGTCTTGAATTTGTAGTCAGTATGATTATTTCAAAGTATATTACAATTCTGATAAAACAGACAATCTGCAAAGCTTTAAGCATGCATTTTGATTATCAGATCATAATTTTCCAGTTAGATGTTTCCTTAGAGACTCATCACAGATCTCTCTACTGCAGCTCTTACCAATGGCCAATCATTTCTTTTATGTAAATATTTTAACATTCATACAATTACATAAAACAAATATAAAACTTAAAGAATAATTATAGGGATAAAAAGACGGTTATCGTTATAACCACCACCTAGGTCCAGAAATAGAACTATGGCAGGCATCTCTAAATCTGTTTCATCTCAGGCATAGTTCCTGTGTTCTCCTCAAATGCAAACTCTTCCTTGATTATAATCACTTCCTTCTGTTTCTTTGTGTCCATTCCAATTTATTATAGCTTAAATGTATCTCTGTTTTTCTTCTTCTTTTTTTTTTAAGAAATCAACTTCAATACTTATAACTCTCATCTTAGATGTCTCTTCTAATAATCTCAAATGCAACTTCACATTACTACTAAGATTGCTCTAGTATCCTAGATATTCACTATGAGGCTAGTTTATTTTTCCACGCCACAGACTTTCAAGTAATTGAAGAGGTGTGGCAATATTCCAATAATCTTCCTCTGCAGATTAAATATATAAATTTTTAAACTAGTTGTTCTCAAACTAAAGTCCCCAAATCATTGTCATGAAAATCACCCCCAGAACTGGTTAAAATCATCTACCCTTAGACCTTATTCCAAATCCATTGAATAAAAAACTCTAAAGTAAGATACAATCTTCATCCATTTTTTGGCCTGCTTCCCAGGTAGTTACATATTCACTTCTAAAACACTATGAGTAGGCAGCTCTAAATTATAATAAAGATAGCAGTGATGAACAGAAAATCTATGTAGATGTTTAACTTATCTTCTATTCATCTTAAGCTTCTTTTTTCTAATGATCTTTTTTTGCCCTTTCTTTCTTCATTCTTTGATTTTTTACAATATTTAAAGACAAAGTTGCTAGATAACAAGAAATAACTAATAAAATGTGAATGACTCAGATGACATCACTCTGGTTAAAGTTTGCAGAATAGACATTTTGAAATAGAAAGGATAATCCTTCTAACTTCCTCAACCTGTTATTAAGTATTCATCAAAAACTACATCTTTCTCATCGAGTACCCAGAAAAGGAAATGACAGCTATCTTGGGAGATTCTGTGTAGACTGAAATTAAAATGGTATAAATAGATTATTCTTGTTCTGTTTTTCTTCTTCATTTCTTGACATTATTTTGCTTGGAAAAGAAGTGACTAATAATTGAGACAGAATTAGTAATACTACCTGTCACGTGGGTATACATCTGCTCTCCTTACCCAATATCTCTCTTCAGAGATGGTGAGATGAGAAGAAAATGTAAAATCAACATAGTATAGTTTCAAACAAAATGAATATTGGAGGTGTTTCAAAATGGACAACTGTAGTTTAAAATGCTGCTGAAAAATCAAGTAGCATAAAACATGATGCAAAAGTTCGTTGGCTCTATTGAGATGGACAAATTGATGCCCCCATCTACAGCTCTATTCATATATTAATGAGGGCAATAACCACCTTGAGAAGGATTCATGAGTAAGTTGGAAATAGTGTAGACAAGTATTTTTAAAAGTTTTTCTGTGAAGATGAAGAGATAGATAATATTGCTAGATGAAGAATACAAATGATGATAATTTTTATTGTTTTTGTTGCCATTCTTGTTACATTTACGCTGAGAAGTATTTAATCCTGTTCTCATGTCGATAGATAGTAAATAATTATGTAGCAAATGATTCTTTGAAGGTATGAGAAGAGATAATTGATTGTGGAAAGTTCTTTGTAGAAGTGGAGGATGGGGAAAGTACAATTTATTGAAACTGAAGGAAGCTAGGAGAAACTGAGTAAAAATTCACCTGGGTATTTATGTTTGGAAACAGCCAAAACTGAACTTTCCCAGTTGATTTTTTTTTCTCTGTTAATTAGGAGGTAAAGGTGTTTTCTTGAAGTGAGAAGATGATTACAGGAAGGATATGGATACTGAGGAGGTTGGAGAAGTTCTGAAATTGTTATTGCAGTAGATAAGAGCTTCAGACTTTATTTGGAACAGAGTCGAAGTTAGTAAATTTATAATAACGGTAATCTGTCCTGTTATATGACTTTTTTTTTTTGACAGCTTTACCATAAAGAAAAGGACTAAGTGAGTTAAATAGATTTAGAATTTGGATGGACTGAATAAACAACAAAATGAAGAAAAACAACAAAATATTAGACAAGAAAAATTTATGAATAAAGTTATTATTTTTGCAACAATGAACTGCAAGAGTGTTTAAACAAGCAGGCTGAAATATACTAGATTGTGGACAGAAAATGAAGTGACTTAGTGATTTTGTAGGTAAAATGATTTTTGCTCTAAGATATATTTTATGAAGTGGAGGATAAGGAAGGATACTGTGGTTGTCGAAGAAATCTGGTTTAAAGTCATTGGCTGTGTAATCTATGAATTCAAAAATTTTGGTAAGGAGTAAAATTGAAAATAAGAAGCAAAGTTCTTAGAAAAAGAGGGACATATGAAACCTATAGAGAGCAAGATGATACATTTAAGAGATAATATTTAAAAAAAAAACAACCTTGCTTTTTATTAGTTTATTATTTATTAGTTTATTATTTGCTCACCTATTGCTTCATTATGTTTGCTTTATTCTCTGTTCATTTATTTTTTACACATGTTAAAAGAACTGTAGAATGGTAACTTTCTCAAGGCAAGAATGAACAATGAGGACAGAGACTTACCTCTTGATGCTGTGTACAGAGCTGAAATAATTTAAAATTTATCTGTAGGGAGAGTCAAAGAGAAATGGTGTCTTGAGAGGTAAGTTAGAATTTAGTCGAAGCAATGGATGAAATGGAAATGGAGGGAAGTCTCTGAGGGTGTCATTATCTATCATTATCCTCAGTATCAATTTAATGCAGAGAATTGGCTTCCCAAACAGGGACTAGATTTACTAGGTATCATTGCAAAAAACTGATTGCACTGAGACAAAGTTGTAGCATTTGGAATGTGAGTGAAAGGGATACCTCTCCTTCCAGGCTCAGCCCATGACATCTCCTGTATATACTTTTCCATGCTGTTTTCACCTTCTGGGTGTGTGGCTAGAGTGGAGATAACACCGAGGAAGACCTTAGAATCCATGTATTGAACAAGATAGACCTTTCTTCAGACTGGGTCCTTGAATCATTGCATGGAAGAGAGCTACTACACTTATCTATTTTTCTTTCTTTTTCTTTTTCTTTTTTTTTAAGCCAGTACTGTTATATGGGCAACAAATATACATTAATTGTATTAGAGCAGTTATAGGATTTAGAGTTAATTTTGCTAACACAACTAATCATAAGTGATACAGAGAGCTTTGTTGTGTGCTTACTTTATTTCTTTGGTTGGCTAGTTGGTTGTTTTTAATGAAGAGTTGATTGAAGATGACAAAGCAGAATGGTTTGGGTTCTAGGAAGGACAGGAGGGCCAGGTTAGAAACAAGTAAGTACCATAAAGTAATTAGTTCTTTTTTTTGCAAAGGCTACTTTGCCTAGGTGCTGGTCTTAAACTTTCTGGATTGACTGATCAAAATGAGGGTAGAGCAATAGTTAGAATCAGAAACAATTTCTTTAAGTTTAGTGAATGAAATACATGGTGTAAACTGAGTATTCAACCTGGTAAATACAAGGACCTTATCCCGGCACGTTTATCCAAGGATGCTGCTGGTCTCAGCAACTGTACCTAATTAAGTATTTTAAATTGATCTTTTTACAATTTAAAAATCAAAATATGTTTATTTTTGTGTAATAATCATCTTATTTATTTTTATTAAAATGACAATCATTTGCTTGAGCAATACAAAGTAGATAGAAAAAAAATCAAAAACAAGTTGTGGAAAATATTTAAGTATGTGTACGTGCATGTGCATGTGCACATGTAGGGACACCGCACTCTATGTATTTTACTCCCAAAGGTGAGTATTGGTCTAAGGACCCTAAAATCTCCTTTGCAAGTCTTGTATAGGCAGTTAAGCAATTAACAGTGGCAAGTAGGAGTTTTTGCCTCATTGTTTTCAGCCTTTTGTGACAACAGCAAAAACAAATGTAGATTCCTCATTTTAATATCTATTTATATTTATTTATTGGCAAATCCTTCTGGACCTTGTTCTAAGTAGAGGAGGAAAGTTCTAAGGAAATGACAAAAATAATTTCTACTCTGGGGTTAACCGCATAAAAATAGTCTGTATAAAGGAAGGAAAAATGAGAACAAAAATAAACAAAAGAAGCAGGATTTTTCAAAACATGGTTTTGAAATTTAAACATTGTGAAATATATTAAAATTGAAAATTTATACTAAAATTTATATATTGTTATTACATCTGGATTATTTGCACCTTTAAGCTATTCGATCCATATTAGAAAAAAGAAATGATTTACAGAGATTAAAGGGTTTTGTAATTTTTAATTCTCTCATTCCATGTTTTCTCCTTTCTTTATGAATTAACTTATCCTTCACGGTGCAATCTAATGATACTTCTGGTTGAGCTGGAGGGTATATAAATGCAATCAATTTATTTTTGCTTAATAACTGTCATAATGACTTGTGTTTGTTTGTATATTTATGTTAAAAATTCCAAGCAGAAAATAAGCAATCTTTGTAACACCAAATCCCTAAGTACTCTTCCTTTCAGTCAACTTTAGTAAATATACAACATATGCAAATTAAACCCAAACAATAAGAATTCTTAAATATAATATAATCATTTATGTCTCTGAAAACTGAAAAATGATTCAGAGGAATTCTTCCTTAGCAATGTTTCCAAAGTCAAGCTTTTTTTTTTTTTTTAACTTCAGATGCTTTAAACTTTTTAGCAAACCTTGTAATGAGTGCCTCTTAGAAGCAAAGCTTATCAAAATGTGTGTTTAGTTTTAGAAATAAATAAATAAATAATATATTAATAAATAAAGCAGTAGCTTTTATTTTTCAGATTTTCCTCAAAGAGGTCAAAAAAAGAGGTAATGAATACTTAAGTAGTAGTAAATAATGCCTGAGGTATAGAAATATGAATTTATATCAAAAGTATAAAAAATCATTCCTCCCGACTCTACTGTTTTCAAAAGAAACATATTCACTTGTTTGACATAAATTATTAAGAAGGAAACTGCTTTTAGATTATAGTATTGTTAGTTGATACATATTTAATTAACTATAGTTTAAGTAACTTTCCTTTTTTATTTCTACCATTTACTAAAATTTTATATACACAGTATTTAAATTTTAACCTTACTAAGTTAATTGTAAATAAAATAATTTTATCTGACTGTAATAAAAAACATACATTTTTTTTGTTACAGGTATTCATTCATTCATTTGTTCAACAAATATTTTTCAGAGTATTTATAATATCCCAAGCACTCTTGAAAGTGCTGGAGATAGAGAAATGAATATGTTTGATGAGATTTTGTCTTCATGAACTTAACTTCTAGTGATATGCATAAAAATAAGTGAGTAAAGAAATAGCTACGGTCACGTGACACATAATGGTGTTTTGGCCAATACCATCCACATATTAAAAGATGCTCTGATAAGACTATAATGGAGCTGAATTTTCTATAAGAAATGGAAGAATATGTGGTTCAAGAGGAGTTTCCTTTTCTCTGATAGTAGCAATATCTGTGGGGTTTAGCAATAGATTCGCTCTCACTTACAGCACCTCAAATTTTAGTGCAGATTACATCTCAGTCAGCCACTGACCTGTTTCTACACAGAGGAGACTGTCCCCCCAGTGCTACATATTCAGAGGACACTACAGCCCTCCCAGATCCAGCATGTGCTCTTCACAGTACATTGTTATAAATTCTTTGTTGAGGACCTAAGATCTAGTATAAGGACACAGGTCATAGGAGCTACCATAACAAGTACTAAGTACCCCTGCCACTTTAGTAGAAGCTCTCTGTGGTAGTGTGAGCCAGCCTGTCTCTGTACTTTGAAATATTTTCAGATTATAATGATGTAAAGCATAGATAAGTTTTATTTTTCCTTCAACTCGATGTTAGAGACAGTCACTTTTTGCCAGATAAGGTCAATAGAACCAAAAGCAAATTTTTGAAGTCAAAATATAGAGTCCTCAGTTCTATACTCTGTCCATGTTAAATGTCCTCTTTTTCTAAATCAATATCACACATTTCATTAATTGGACCACTGTTTCAACCCTCAATAGCCAAAACCACATTAGCAGAATGATTCTCTGTCATCTGTTTGTCCTTTTGGATTTCTTTTCCTATTGATCCACAGGCCACCTTTCACTTCTTCCTGACTGTCACTGTTATGGTGACCTGTGTCTTATCCAGCTACTTTTTCCTCAATATTTCCAATCAATCCAGCGACTACCCATTCATGGAGTAGCACTGACAATTTTACTGTTCCATTTCTGACCCTGTTGGAAGGTAGCGTGGTAGGGCTTATGGGGCCATGTTATAAAGTCTATAATCTATGGTCATGTCCTTTGGCTTTCACTCACCACTCACTTACTGACTCACCTAGAGCAGCTGTCAGTCTTATAAGCTACATTCATGGTAAGTGCCCTATACAGGTATACCATTTTGTATCTTTTATACCATATTTTTACTGCACCTTTTCTATGTTTAAATATGTTAGAGATACAAATATTTACCATTGTGTTAAAACTGCCTACAGTATTGAATACAGCAATGTGCTGTACAGGGTTGTAGTCTGGGAGCAATAGGCTATACCATACAGCTTAGGTGTGTAGTGGGCTAAACTATCCAGGTTTGTGAAACCACAGTCTATGATGTTTACACAATGATGAAGACAAGCAACACCCTTCTCAGAACATATCCCCATCATTAAGTGACACACGATTGTAATATGATATAACACAACATAAGGATTCCAGTAAGCAGATCAAGAGTGACAGAATTGGAGGGATGGAGCTAGATTTTTAAGGAAGTTGAGAAAAGCTCTTCACTTGGTAAAACACAAGCTAAACACTGCATGACAAAAGACAGCCAGCCATGTGAAGATCTGAGGGAGGGCTGTTCCCAGAGGAAAGACCAGTTTATTAAATGTTCTAAGTTAGGAATAAGGTTGGCCTGAATGAAGAAACACTAGAAGTTGTGTCTGGAATATAGTCAGGGAGGGAGAATGCGATCATACAGGAGAATCGAGAAGATGATGAATAAGAATCCTTTCTGTCCTCGTAGCCTGTTGCAAAGATTTGAAAATTTGTTCTTAGGTGAAGGGAAGCCAGGTTTTATTGCAAGAATAACATAATTGTAGTTATATCTAAAGTTTAAAGTTCATGTTGAGTGATACATGGAGAATGGGTCTTTAGGGAGGATTGGACAAAAGTTAAAATATGGCAATCAGTTAGTAGGTTCTTGAATGGTCCATATGAAAGATGGTGATTATTTGTATTAGGGTGATATCAGAATAGTAGGTTGTGAGGATTAATTATGTGTTAACTTGGCTAGACTGTAGTGTCCAGCTATTCAGTCAAGCACCAGTCTAGAAGTTATAATGAAGGTATTTTTAGATGTGGTTAACATTGGAACAGCGGACTTTGAGTGATCACTCTTCATGTGGTGGGCCTTATCCAATCAGTCTTTTTAAGAGAAAAGACTGAAGGAAGAGAAAGGAATTCTACTTCCAGAGTGCCTTCAGACTCTAATTGCAATATCATCTCTTACTATATCATCTCTTGCAATATCATCTCTTTCCAGGCTATTGGCCTGTCCTATGGATGACGAACTTTCCAACCCCAGACCCCCTTAATTGCATGAGCCAATTACCTAGGATCATCTCCCTTTCTCTCTCTAATTATATATAATTTCCTATTGCTTTTCCTATTTCTGGAGAACCCAGATTAATACATAGGTTATTAGACTGTTATGCATATAGTTGATGGTATGTATGTGGACTGTGAGTGAAAGGGGGAAATCAAACATTCATTCTATGTGTGAGTTCTGAACAACACAGTGAATACTGTTACTTTTAACTGAGATTCAGAAAACACAGGACTGCTTTACTTAGAGAAGGGGAGAACATGATTTCTATATTGCTCATGTTTTGACACCTGTTAAAAATGTTAAGTAAGCGGTCAGACATACAAATCAAAATGAAAAATAAAAAAATGAGTCATGACCGGAGATAAAGTTTCAGAGTCATCACTTTGTAAATGCTATTTAAAGCTATGGACCTGGAAGAGATCACCCAGAAAGAGAGTTGATAGAAGATTTAAGACTGAGCCTAGTTTGGAAAGATGGAGAATGCAAAGGGCACTGGGTATAAGTGTCCAGATTACAGGAAACGATATAAGAAAATAGTGGCCAAAATGAGGATGCAGAAGAGACCATTGGATGTGGCAAGAGGAAGTTCTTTGGTGTCCTTGAGAGCAGAGTTTTTAGACAGACTAGGACTAAACCCCAAATGAAAATAAGTTAATATAAAAAGAGATGGCTTGAAGCAGAGATGGTGACAAGAGTCATCATTTAATAATGTTGATATCAGAGTTAAATTAGGATTTTTAAAAAATTCTTTTGAGTTTCTTACACTAGAGTGTGTCTTGGAAATTTTACGTGATTTCTAAAATAAATATATATAACAGTAACTTATTTTCCTGTAATTTGTACTATTTTCCATAAAATTAAGTAAAGAAGATAAACTGGAGAATTGTAGGGTTTATTATTTTAGCATGTGATTTATTAATCTTTTAGGAAATAAGGTCTTAGATTGCAGGATTTACTTTTCTTATGGTCTCTATACACAAGATCTGGCTTAGTCTTATATTCTTTTAAGTATATCAAGTTATATAGAGTATCAGTGGGCAATAGGAATCATCCTATAATAATGTAGAAAATCAATACATAGAGGTCATTTAATTGTATCTATGACTGTGAATGGCAATAAGGAAAACAATAGAAATAAAGCAGTATTCTGGGCTGAGGGATGCAAATGGGATTCACCGCTCCTCTATTCTCATGAAAATAAAACCTATCAGTTATTTCAGGAATTAAAGTATCTCCACTTTGAATTTATTTTAATACTGAAAATATCAGAGTAAGATGTAAGCAAATCCACAAAGAATGCTAATAAAATTAATTAAATCCTATCCAATCCAATAGGTAAGAGAATCACCTTTACCCCCATAAACCACACTATGAATAGCACACGGTCAGTTATTTTTTCACCACAGGAGAAAAAAATGGTAATTATGTGACTCAATAGAGGTATAAGCCATAACTATGTAGTAATACATAGTAGTAATCAATTTGCAATATGTAACTGTATCGTATCAACACTTGTGCACCTTAAACTTACAATGTTTTATGTCAATTAGATTGCAATAAAGCTAGGAGAAAAAGTTATAATTAGTGCTAATCGTCAAATGGGTAAAGAACAGTTTTGAAAGAAGCTCAAAACTCTTTTGTACTAAGTGAAACAAACAAAATAAAACAACAATAAAAATAATCTCTAACACCAAGCTCTTGAGATATAATACTCTTCCTCATATACAAATAAAAAAAAAAGATTGCAAAATTTCTACAAAGAATAACTTTAGCAAAGAGTATTTACTATTAACAAATGAGAATATTTTTCAGGTGAATATAAAAATAGATGTAATACAATAATGTCAATAATTCATTTTTAGCTGTAGTTCTGAAACATTCATATTTTCATACATTAAAAATACCTTTTATCAAAAAGAGATATGCTAATAAAATTTTATTAGAATACTTCAGTAATGTATAACCATCTGAGATATATCAAAATCAACTAAAAATAAAAATGAGATTCAATTATTAAGTGGTGTATAAATTTCAGTATTTTTTTAAATTCTTAAAAGAAAAATTTTTTTTTCTTGTTTTGTTTTTCCAAATAACATTATATGAGGTTAATAGAGTGGCTGTAACAAAGTACCAACAAATTGAGTGGCTTAAACAACAGAGATATGTTATCTCACCGTTCAGGAGGGTAGAAGTCCATGATCAAGGTGTTGGAAGGGTTGTTTTTCTTCTAGGGCTGTGTGGGAGGATTTCTTCCATGCCCCTTGCATAGCTTCTTCATTAGCAGTCTTTGGTATTTTTTGATATGTAGGCAGAGACCCTGATCTCTGTCTTCAGGTTCACATGGCATTATCCTTTTGTGCATGTCAGTGTCCAAATTTCCATGTTTTATAAGAACATCGGTCGTATTGGTTTAGAGTTCACCCTAATTACCTCATTTTAACTGAATTACCTCTATAAAGAACCTATACCCATCTAACGCCATATTCTAAGGTACTGAGGTTAGAACTTCAACATACAAATTTGGGGGAGACAAAATTCTACCCATAACAATCTATCTTCTGGCCTCCCAAATTTCATGTTTTTCTAGCATGCAAAATATGTTTATTCCCATTTCAACAGTCCCCAAGTGCCTTAACTTATTCTAGTATTAACTTTAAGTTTAAAATTTCTTCCAGTTATCATCTAAATCAGATGTGGATGAGATTCGAGGTATAATTCATCCTGAAGCATAATCACTACCCATCTGTGAACCTGTGAAACCAGATTAACAAGTTATCTGCTTCCCAAATACAGTGATGGTACAAGCATAGGATGGACATTCTCATTCCCAAAGCTAGAAATCAAATAGAAAATAAAAAGGATCACAGGTTTCAAGTCCAAAACTTGGATGGGCAAATTCCACTAGATTTTAAAGTTTGAGAATGATCCTCATTGGCTTGCTGATGCTCTGCTTTCTGGCCTCACCAAGGAGGCATACCAGCCCTGTAGGACCAGGATTGTGCCCACCCCCACTACACCCTCCCCCTTAGATAGTGGCCTGATTTGTATTTCCTGGATGGCAGCCTGACTTCTGAAACCCCAAGGAGGTGGCACTGGTCTCCATAGCTGTACCCTTACAGTAATTTTTCCTTTAATGGTTCTGTCCTCAAAGTCAATCTTCCTTCATCTTATCTCATTTCTGTCTCTATCAGTCCAGACTGATAGTGTTTCTGCTCTAATAAAATTCTCAAAAATCTCATTAGCCTTCAATGAAATTCACAGAGGTCCTAGACACTGCATATAAAAATTGTCCACAGATTTTTCCTCAGTAACTGTATCTGCATTCCAGCCTTCTGCTGAGATAGTTGATTTGATCATGCACCACACACTTAATCTCTTTAGCCAATGATTGCCCAGCTGTGCACTTGACTCTATTTTAAGAATACACTATCTGAATAAGCTTAAATTATTCAGATCATCAAATGCCACTTTCTTTTGGCTAAAGAGATATATCTTCAATTTGTTTCTCTTGTCTTGCATTTTAGTATAAGCAGCAAGGAGAAGACATTCATGCCTTCAAGACTTACTTAGAAATCTCCTCAGCTAAATATCCAAGTTCATCCTTTCTCAGCTCAGGTTTTCATTCAAAAGGACTCAATTCAAATAAGTCCTCTGTAACTTTATAATAAAATTCATCTGTCCTCCAGTTTCCAAAAACATGTTACTCATTTCTATCTGATATCTACCAAGATCTTTACTATTTCTATTTTCAAGTAATAATCTTTTCGTAATGATATATGTATTTTTTTAAGATGGTAGAAGCATTCTGAATAGATCTCATTTCTTTTTGAGCTCTTACTAGAAGCACTGTTGACATTTGTACTTTTACGAACCATCTCTTCAAGGCAATCTAGACCTTTCTCCCTATTTCTCTCCTCTCTGTGCTGTCACTAAATCTCAGCCTCTCATAGTACAATCAAGTCAATTAAATCATATTTCATAATCTGTTATATCAAGATGTTTGTTAGATACCCAGATCCAATTTTCTATTTCTGAGAAACAAATTCTAGCCGGGTGATAGGTTCATAAAATAGGTGTACTGCTAATTATAAGGGCTAAAATAGAAACACTCATACTTAGATTATGAATACAGGGAACTCAGAATTTATTCCTGGGGATGTAGGGTAAATTACATGGTGGAGCTGAAAATGGAAGGTGAGTTGGAGTTGTCTAGTAGATAAACACATTCTAAATGCTAGACAAGTCAAATGCAAATGCATTGTGACAACCAAGTATATGGAAATTTGGTGAACAACAGGTGGTTATCAGTTGAAAGAAAGTGAGTCTAAAATGGAACATATCCCAAGTTATCTGTAAATTTGATGGAAATGAATATTATGACACAAGCGTATGAATAGAGGGCTGAAGGTAACAAAATTAATTTAATGCATTCCAGAAGGGGATCTCCAGTTTTAGCTATGACAGGTAAAGAGGCTGAAATTTGTCAGTCTCACCATTACAACAAGAAAAAAACTGAGAAACCTCAACTTCAATAAAATTTGTTAGAGTCATCAGAGAACTGAGATATCTGATGGACCTCAGATATTGGAGATATTGGCTCTCCAATATCTGGAGAGCCAGTCACAGTCAGAGAGAAACAGCTGAGACCAGCTGGTTTGGAACAGAAGCTGCTGGAGGTATTAACTATTTAGAATACTTGAATGACAATATATTTGGATTGCCGCAGGAAAGTGAGAAACACCTTGGGGCTCTCATGTTAGGGAAATTGACACTTTCATGACATTTACCCCAAGGAACCTCAACAGGTTTTTATGGGGAAGATGAGAGAATGAAACTCTAGTGAATCTATGGTAGGCAGGGTAGAAGAAGAGTAATCATTGTGAAATGCACTCTGAGCTTTCACCAGAACAAAAACTTGCTTTCTAGGGTAAAATATTTTACCAGAGGTAAAGGATTTTCTCTCAGATACTTTCTTGTGTCTTCCAAAGGAAAAAATCAAACATAATCAACAACAGCCTTGATTACAAGGAAATAGATGAAAAATAATGTAGCCAGTGAAAGAAATAGGAGACAATGAGAGAAAAAAATTAAACCATGCAAGAAACTTCTGTGAAAGACACAGCCCTGAGACATAGGCCCAGTAAATGACTGATTCAATTGGAAGATAAGAGAGAACTCCTTGTCCTACATACCTGGCCATCAAATCAACCTGACCCTGCAAGACATAGACTCTCTGAAGAGTGCTAAGGACAGCCCAAAGTCAAGAGGAAACATAAAACAGTAAAGTTTAAATAAATGCAGTCATAGTTTAAAAGCAAACACTTCAAAAAATTATAAGGTAAGACGAAAGTCAAGAAAAATCACTGTTTGAATAGAAAAAGCATCCATTAGAAACAGACTCAAATAGAAAATTGATTTTAGAACCATCAAAGCAATTATTTAAAAAATAGCAATGATTAATATGTTAAGGGCTCTAATGGAAAAAATAGAAAAGAGGCAAAAACAGATGAATAACATAAGCAGAGATAGAAATTCTAACAATGAGTCAAAAGAAAATGTTAAAATTAAAAACACCATTACAGAAATTAAAAGCACTGTAACTGAGCAGTAGACTGGACATGGCCAAAAAAAGAAAAAAAAAAAAATCAGAGCTTGGAGATATGTCAGTGGAAACTTTCCAAATTAAGATGTAAAGAGAACAAAGAATAGAAAAAAAGAAAGAAAAAGAAAAATCCAAGTAATGTGAAAAAGTATGAAAAGCTGTAACGTGTAATTGGAAGAGTAGAAAAGAGAAAAAAGAACTAATTTGTGAAATAATTATAACATAGAATTTTCTAAAATTAATAGCATACAGAAAGAGAACAGTGCAATATTTAAAATGATAGAAGAAAAATGATAAAAGCAAGAAACTAAAATTCTATAGCTAATGAAATTATTCTTCAAAAGTAAATGAAAAATAAATACTTCCTCAGACAGATGCAAACCTAAGGAATTCATTATTGAAAAACCTGCTATTCAGGAAATGTTAAAATTTCTCCAAAGAGAAAATTATGTAAGTAAAAAAGTTGTATCTACATAAAAGGAGAAGATCGTTAGAGAAGAAATAAATGATGATAAAATAAAATCTTTTTTTAATCCTAATTTATTTAAAAGATAATGGTTTGCTTAAAGCAATAATAGTAACAATGATTTTAGCATATGGGTGTGTGAAATGACCAACAGCAATATCACAAGAAATGGGAGGAAGAAGTTAAAAATGCTGTGGGATAAGTTTTCAAAAGTGGATTTAGTTAATTAAAATGTATTTTATAAATTCTTGAATAACATAAAAATTGAAAACAAACAATAATTCACATGCTAAGAGACATTAAGAATAATATATCACATATAATAATATTAAGACTAAGAGACTATATGAACATAAGTTTGTTTTGGAAAGGTTAATATATAATTTAAACTGAGATAAGAGTGGTGAAGAAAAAAGAAATGAAGATTAAAGAAGATAACCGAGCCTCTTCACTACAAATTTTTTAGCATTCACCAATTGGTTATTCTTCCTGAATCTCTGATTGTGGGCCCGTCCACTCAAAACCTTCAGTGGCTCTCAGTTATTAAAAGAAGTACACTGCAACTTTGTTCTTACAAGCCCACATTTTGTTCTTACAAGTTAGTAGGATGTTAAGCTGACAAACTCGGTTGTTCCTGTAAGTAGAGCATTTTGATTCATATTAGAGATAGAGACTGCAGGGACAGAGAATATTCCCCTTTATGTGTGACAAAAGACATGATTCATCAATATACGATGTTCTGTATATGAGATATACCAAGGATACATGTCAGAACACTGTAGCCGTATTATAAAAATAAGCTTAGTGGTAGCCCAAATTTGGGTGGTTTAATACCATAGTATTTTACAGATCACAGGGAAACTCAGTTTTAAACTTCCTCCCTGTATACCTCTTTTGTGACAAAAGAGTTTCTTTAGAGTTCAGAAATATTTTAGCTATAGTTTCTTAAATATAATTGCACTATATCTTTGTACACTGTCTTCAAAGAATTTTTCTTCATATTATCTTTTTATTTTTACTTTCACAATATCTTTGTGAGATGAATAGGAGAGTTATTATTATTACAGATAAAGGAAATTGAGCCTCGGAAAGATGAAAGCCTGTCTAGTGACAGACTTAGAAGTGACTTTACTTGAAGAAGATTTTCACTGTGTATGTAGAATGATGCTGAAATGTACTTCTAAGAATGCCAACTGAGGAGGATAGAGTGCGTTGATATTGGTGTAGATGCAGCCTGTTGGATACCATGATCATTGGGAAAGATGAGGGCAATCCCTCCTCCCAGGAGAAGACCAATATCCTTAAAGCAATTTTACCACAGAGTGGATATGCCCTGGGCCATAGTCAATACACAAGTGTAGAAAAAGAGTGTCTTACAAAGTTGTCACGACATCAAGAATGAGTAGCAGGAGTCCTTGGGGACTAGAGAAAGTAAATGTGATTAACTGGAGTGATCTTTGGGAAGTGAACCCAGTACAGTGCTCATTGAGAAATACCTGATCCAACAACAACAACAAAAATATTGACATGGTAGATTTTTTTTTTTTTAAATTCTATTCATAGTATGTGTGGTGTGTTCATGCAGCAATCTTTCTCATTTAAGCAAAGGGCCATGTAGGAATTTTAAATGGAAACACTCTGTAAGTAATTATAGGATAAGACAGATGCACAGTAAGAGAACATACTTTTATTTTTTTCCTCCAAATGAAATATGAGGTTGTAAAAATCAAATTGGGAAAAGAACAACCAAAACCCACTCAAAAATATTTCTATATATAAAATATGAATATATTATAGTGTGTGATATTTTTTTCCAAATAAGACACAACGTAAAAAATAGAAAGTCACTCAGACAACCTCAGGAAAGTGTTGATATGATTTTAAGAGGACTAGATCTACACACACACACACACACACACACACACACACACACAGTTGTTTAGTTGAGCCAGTACTTCATTTTTAGTTACATTTATTCTCAGAGTTTTTCTTGAACTACAAATTTTCCCTTTCATGGCAGCCAATTAAAAAAAAAAGTCAGGCGTACTCCTGTGTTGCATGCAGTTACGAGTGTTGGCACTCGTATGAGTAGGGGGGCATTTGTGATAATTTTTCGTGAGTGTAGAAACACTACTGACAGCCCACTGTTGACAGGAACCCTTACCTATAACATGGTCGATTAACACATATTTTATGTTATACACACTATATATTGTATTCCTACAATAAAGTATGCTAGAAGAAAGAAAATATTTTTAAGAAAATCATAAGGAACAAATATACATATATGGTATATATTGAAAAAGTCTGCATATAAGTGGACCCTCGCGATTCAAACCCATGCTGTTCAACTGTATTTCCATACTTGCTAACAGTGAATTCATGGCATTTTCGTTAATAGGATATGGGTAATAGATGATAGATTACAAATCATCTTCCTGTTGTTAACCTAGTCTGTAACTCCAGTTTTTATGTCAAAAACTTCCATGAGCTTCAGAAATATAACCACTAAGTACCTGGCATTATCCAGGGAACACTAGACAGAATCTCATCTCTACTATTTCAAATCTAATTATACCCATTTCTTAGGTCATGTATTGCTAGGTAGAAGAGAGCTATCAACCCAGCTCTTCTGTTTCAAGGACATCTTGTTTTTCTATTAATACAACACATATTTGTTGAGCATTATCTCTGGGGCAGGTACTACTCTAGGTCCTTGGGACATGTTGGTAAACAAAAGTTATATAAAGCCCTGCATCCACAGATCTTAGATTCTAGCATACTTTCATCAAAACACAAAACGAGTTTGTACTTTTTTTGTTACCAGATGCACCTATATTCAATTCACCTCTTTTGTACAGATGTTGCTTAGCAAAGAGTAAAATGCGTGAGTATATCTGAGTCCTAAAAGAAGCCAAGAATTTAGGAATATTTTTTTAATATAATCTGTTTTAATCTTCACAACAATTATATTTTTCACTGGAGAACTTGGTATTCATTTTATTTTGAACAACTTGTATTAGATGTAACTGATTCAGAACCCCTGTTTTTTGACTAAAATCTGGTTTCCTCAGATGGAAAGACGTTCTGTGGTTGTTTTTAGCACAATTATTTTCCCTAGATTGTAAATGAGCCCCTCAAAGATATTGATCTACTTTTCTATATTAATTTAAAATACTCCATCTTACAAATTTCCTAAATGCTCCCTCTCAACAAATCCAAATTCTTTATCATAACTGAATTCAGCACACTAACTTTCATGGACTGGGGCATAAATGGGGGCTCAAAATATGTCTTCCACAATTCACTTTTGCACAGTTCTTCCTTGTGTATCTATGTTAGTCTAGATCTCTAAGAAGTAGACAGCAGGATGGGATAAGACATGCAAGAGATTTGGGGAGACACACCTACGAGAGAAAGTGAAGAGAGCCGGAGGTGTGCGGGAGAGTCATCAGTCTGGGACACGGGCTGAAACCCTGTCAAGGAGAAAAGGAAGGAAAGTGTCAGCGAGGTTGTCGAGAAGCCAGAGGAACAGGCATGCCTCAGTACCCAGGCTGTCCCCAAGCGCTGGCTGGAAGCAGACCACAAGAAATGCGTCTCCCAGCATTGTCAAGGGGCAAGTTGCAGAGTGCAGCCCCTGGGCCATCGGTCAGTTAGATTCCTCACGGTAAGAGATCTGGGGGACACATTGTCCTGACTGATGCGGGATCCTTGCAGCATCTCCTTCCACTCTCAACCGTATCATGAGTATTCCTTATGTACGCATGTTTCTCATGTCCATGTAATCTATGTATATCACTTATATTTACCTATTTTGTGATAGTAATATAGCCTGTTGTCCCCACACATTTTATAAAATAAAATATTCTAAATTATGTAAATACATAAACATGAACATGAATATACAATATAATTTCTGTATTTGAATATATAATCACAGATATAGGAGGTACTAAATTTAACCATAGTTAAATTTTAATAGGTCATGATTTTTAAATATTAAAGAGTATACAGTAATCTCTAATGATTAGGGAGTAGTATATGGAATACTTTATGGTATAGGAATAAATTCCTTTCAGATTTATTGTAAGGAATAAATATCTTCTATTCATGTAGTAGGATTAGAAAAATGTCTTGATATTTTCACAAGGCATACTGTGCTTTTAAAATGGTCTAACATTTTATTTGCATTTGGTATGTACTTTATATGTGATATCATTTGATATATTTGGTAGAATCAACTAAAACAATAGTAATAGTGGTAGGAAATTAATTTAGTAAAATTCGTTATAAATTGAGGCATTTAATCATAATGATAATTAATTAAGCAAATAGCAGTTCGATATTAAGCAGCCATGTAGAGAAATGATGGATATCAAACAAACATGTATGGAACTCAAAAAGTCTTTTGATTTTTAAGACTTAATAGTCCTAAATAGTTTCTCTATATTTAGGTAAAGTATCTGTTTTCTATTTTATTGAATATCTGATGATATTCTATGAAATATGACATCTTCTAAACCATTACAAAAAAATCGCTATTATTTTATGAATAGCATTCACGTATTATTCTCCAAATTCTTCACAAAGAGCCACAGAGAAATAGCAAGGCAGACTAAATAAAAGTGATTTTTTTTTTTTTTAACTTTCAAAGGCATACATCTAATGACTCAGTTTTAACCAGCAGAGTGTAGGTGTTATATTTGCTGGTGACAAAGCTGCATATTTATGGGTAGTGTTTCCTGAAGCTATAAAACTAGAATCATGTGGAGCAGAATTGCTTCGAGATTCTTATACAGTATGGAGAACAATACAGAAAATTCTTTTACCCCTTTCGCTTTTGCTTTTTTTCTGATGAAATTCCTTTCTTCACATGCTTTCTTGTGGGAGGGGTGAGGGATGATCGATGCTGTTTCTAAGCTTTTCAGTGACATTAAAGTTATACTAATGGCTATGGACCCTATTTTCAGCTTGAATTTAGGGGTTTTATTAAGTACAATATATATCATGATAGTACTGATCTTAGCAAAACATGTGGAACTTTCAGTTTCCTTGTTTTATTTTTAATTTTTAAGCTAATTTTACTTTCAAGAACCTTCCACAGCAGCTTACTGATAGAAAAAAAAGCAGAAATTCAGCCTTGCTATTCAGCATGAACTTTTCAATGATTCTGTTTTCTGTATGATCATCGCAATTTTGCTTCCATAGCTGGAGACCTGCTGAGATGTGTTTTTATGTGCAGGATTGCAATATTAGCCTTGTGTAGCAGGAAGAGAAAACTGTAGATTTTCATGTTTTTAGAGTCTTTTCTTCGAGGATGCTGATTGCAAGCTAACGGGTAATAATTTCCATCTGGTTGTATCTTGCACCTGCTTTACTCCCCCATTCTCATCTTTCTCTTTGAGGAGGAAAGTTTTTGCTGTTTCTTACAAGAGTGATTAATATCTACTGTGTGAATACAAATAATAACAAATATTGTGGGCTCATATAGTTTCCAACAAAAGCAAGCTTTAATAAAAAGCAGCTGAAGTTATGAATCTATATTTTTTTACTAGAAAACAAATATGAAGAACTCCTTTGAGTTCATTTTATTTTATTTAATCCTTCCTAAAGCATCGATGACTTGGAAACTCTTGAGAAGGTTTCAACATAACTTACAAAATAAATTGAGTTGTAGTTAACTTTCTTACAAATAAATGCTTTTGGAATTATTATAAAAACATATGGGAGAATAGTACAGTCTTGCAAATTATGTTTACTTATTGTATGCATGGTGTGCTTTGCATAAATAGAACATTAAAAATTCCCAATTGACCTTACTGAATTAGATTGTTGAGGTGGGGGGGGAGTATTTCCAAGTTTTCTTTCATGTTGCAAAATGTTGCTGTTCAGACAAATTCTTTGATGACATATCAACTACTTACTTGTTTGATGGGTAATGATACCCAACAGTAATTCAAAATTTTTGTCAAATTTTATATGAAAAATCTAAATTTGGTATATGAATGGCAATTCAGAAAAACAATCAATATAGCAGGTAAATGAATGATGATCATTTGAACGTTGATGGTGAAATCCAAGAAAAACAGGTATTTCGAAGGTATTGAATAAAATATTCTCTCTTCAACTGCAAAGTCTATTTGCTTATAGTTGGCTAGAGCTGATCTAATTATTTTCAAGAACAATATAGGCTTCATTAATACCATTCAGACTATTCTTTCTTATGTAAAATAATCAAAAAACATAGGCCTTGCCCTAGAAGAGTTGAATGTATTGTATTTGTAGTGCTATAGTTAGATGTTGTTCTGCTACGGTAATGAAAGAAATATGATGAAGATTACTAGCTGCTTGTCACATGTGTAATTACATAATCAATAACTGTATTTTCTCATATTACACGAGCTTTTGCCTTGCTTTACCTCCAGTATCTAGTTCAGTGCCAGGCGTAGTAGTAGTTGTGAAATAAATTATTAGTAAAAACAATGTATTATACTTAAAGTGTATGCTTTGGCTTATTATAAGTTAACCTAAGTTTACAGATAGTCAGTTTTCAGTAACATATTTTGCTCTAGAAAATTTAATATTTTCTGCTCCTTATGATTACTGTACATTTTCTCTCTGATTGTCTACCCTTTTATTCATTAATTCTTTGAAGCAAGCAAGAAAGAAAGGAGGATAAAGAGAAAGAAGGAAAAAAATGAAAGAAAATGAGAAAAAGGAAGGAAGGAAGGAAGGAAGGAAGGAAGGAAGAAATATAGATAATAGATCTATGGAGTATTTCTATGGAGCTTTGAAAGAGTCCAAACTTACAAGTTAGACAGATAAAACCCATAATCAGATACTTACATTGTGGGTAGAGTTTAAGATGCTTTGAGTGAATAGATGATGGGGACATAAATTTAGGTGTTGAGTGGAAGGACAATATATAGGAAAACGTATGTTTGAGGTTTGTTTAAGAGGGCCTAGTTTTATATAAAAGAGATGTCTAGGTATCAAAGAAACCAGTAGAACAGTGTGCAAAAACATGTCTCAGATTTTGTTCCAGAGGGAAGTAGAGACAAAAACAAAGTGATTTCAGCAAAGGAAAATTCTTCCTAATAATTAAATATGAGCCAGTGCTTCAGGTTTTTAGAGACTCTACCAGAATATTTACATTATCAGAAGTGGGAGGCCACATGCAATGTTACTTTAGATTAAAGGCAGATGAATTCAATCATCTCTAACCTCAATTCAAGACATTATGATCCCATTATATAGAGCATGGCAGTGAGAAATACTTTTGTGCAATATTTTAAAGCCCTCTACCATTCGTTTATGGATTGATTTGTTTATTCAATAAATATAAATTACGTGGTTAGTATGTGAAAGAGGAAACTTATTATTAAAACACAAATAATTGTCATTGCACTGATGAACCTTGTGTGTGTACTCAGTTCAAGATGGCACTATGGAGAGGATAATTAATTCTGCCTAGAATGGTATTGATATATTTGCTTCCAGTATTGAAGGATGGGCCATTAGGCAGTCTGGGCCATTGGCCAAATGCTAACAGAAGAAAGTTCATCTCTGCCAGAGAGAAACATGTGTTTAAAGATAGCTAAGCTTTGTATGTTTAGTTTTACGTTTTTAAACTATACCTTAATTAATATAATGGCACTACTTGCAAATTGTAGAAGTTTAAAGAAAAGCCAAGTCCTTGAATGACATACCAAATTGTTTAGATTATATCCTAAAGTTGACATTGAGTTAGTTTAGGGTTTCCAAATATAGTTACAATTATATTATTCTAACAGGTAACTTTAATATTTCACAACTATTTTAAAAAGTTAGATTGTAGTATCTAAAAAATATCCATTGTTTCTTTTTACAATTTGTAATAAACATAAGTAAAGCTATTTGAAGAAGAGCAGATCCTTCTATAGTATTTGATATGAAACCTTATGTTCATATTTTTAAGAAGTTATCTCTTAAACAAAAATCTGAATACCATCACATAATTATTTTAGTGTCTCAACCTTATTTTTCCAAAAATTTTTATTCAATTAAATAAAACAAACTTACAAGTCTTCTGTCTATTTTTAATGTAGTTTATTTTTTCAACTTGTTGACATAGCACCCTATATGGGCGGCATTCATTTTTTTGTAATTCTTCTTAATATGTTGATCCTTTCTGGGAATTATTTGCATAAAATAATGAAGTAGGATTACAGAGGAATTAGCAGAAGTGCTATTAACATACCTCCACAAACACATACACACACCTCCCATGGCCTCATACTTGATATCAGAGAAGGAACATTTATTTTCCTTCACTTATAATAGCAAATTAAAAAACAAAGCACCAGGGAAAAATGATGATTGCTCCAGTTATTTTGTAAATAAATTGAAATACCTGTGTCTTAAATATTTTTATCTATTAAACCCAAAATACTTTAATGTACTTTATGAAATGCCTTGAAATTTTTGGATATGCATTCCAGAACATAATCACCAGTTAATCAAAATAAATTAGAAATATTTTTAAATTCTTAATAGCATCACATCTTAGAATTCTGTTCATTGCATTTCCAAAATCTCTCTCATTTTAATTTGCATTCACTTCTTCTAAGTCAACATGTTTTGATCCTGTGGTAAATGTTGTTTATAACCCGAAGGTGATTATAAAACTACATCCTACTTATTGCTTAATAGATCTTCAATTTAGAATCAGTGCACTCAATTTATCTCCACTAGATTTAAACAAATAGTGTATTATAAAGGTCAGATTTGACTGGCACAAGTAAACAAGTAATCTTAATAAAATCTCATTAAGAAGGAGCATATTTTCCACCTTCAGCTTTTGAATGAAGTTGTTTTTCAGAATAATTGAAGAGAAATTAGTCATATTTTATTTTTCTTGGTATGTATTATTTACTAATGCAAAATAATTTGTTTAGAATGAGGTGAAATCAGATTACTGTTTTTTCCTTGATGTATATAGCATGTGCGTGTATATTTATGTGCATTTAATTTGCAAGCTTATTTAGAACTATGAACTGATGGCTCTAGAGGTTGAAATGATTTTAAAAGAATTGTTAGTTATAGTTAAATATCATATGTATTAGTTTAAGTGTAAAACACATTTGATTAAATGATAAAGTAGAAAACAAATCAAATATTCCTCAACAGTAATCCCATGCTAGGAGACTAGTCTTTTTTTTTTTTTTTTTTTTCTCAAAGTGAAAATATTTTAGTGAAATCTAGGTATGTTTAAAAGGTTTTATTTTCAGGTACAAAGTAATGGTGGTAGAAACAGTTTTTCTTTTTGTATTTTTATAAACAGATGCACAGATATAACTTTCCTTCTAGAGAAGCTGTTTACATGTGCCTTGCCACATATTGTTTTTCAGATCTATAGCGAAAACAGCTCATTCTCTCTATTAAATTTCAGTTTCTAACTGTGGCCTTCATGGAACTGCGGACATTATTTTATCTTTTTCCATTCTTCCTATCATGATGAATGCATAGTTCCTTTTTGCCACTTCTCTGCCGAGTTTCAGATAATCGTTAATTTCCTGAGATATTAGAGAAGTAATTTAGATAGATAAAATTGAAATTGGTGAATTGCACTGTTATTAGCAAAATGTGAAGTTTTTTTTTTTTTTCCTCCATCTTTCGGGTTTTATTAGCAGAATTCTATTTTAAAATAATGGTTTAACTGTGGTGCAGAAAGGTATGGGAGATAACGTCCTAGTTACCAGAGCAAAGTGTACGTCCTGAAATTTCTGGGTAAGTTGAAAAGAATACCCTTAGGACAGCCCAAAATTTATGAAAATAATATTCTTTGAGATAGAACCCATCATTTTCTCCTGTGAGGCAGAAAGAATACTACTTGTTGGACTCAGCGCTGGGAGAGGATGGGAC
The DNA here is from genome assembly GCF_000325575.1 of Pteropus alecto. Classification (NCBI taxonomy): domain Eukaryota; kingdom Metazoa; phylum Chordata; class Mammalia; order Chiroptera; family Pteropodidae; genus Pteropus; species Pteropus alecto. The sequence goes on from NW_006432227.1 coordinate 8,465,103, forward strand.
GAATGTGAGAATTTTCTCACATAGACTTCTGGGCTTAGGAAACCCACTTCTCATCCTCCTTCCCCAAAGAATCTAACAGGGAATAAAGTGTTTGGCTATGGTTTGAATAGAATGCAACCACCTAATTCTGTACCACCGTTCTTTTTTTTTTTATTCCTGGGCCAACATAAGCATCAAGTTTATAGCATAGAAAGTCGCAATATTTACATATGTGGAAATTGTGTAACACAAGGAAATTCTTTGACTCTGATGCTTCAACACTCCTAATTTTCTCTTACTTCTCATATTCTATAACCGTCTTATTATATGGATCCCACCCCTTCCCAGAATGCATCATTGCCCTGCCTCTTTTCCTCTGCAACAAATTTGTCCCTTAATAAACCTTAATGGATTTTTTTTTATATATACATATTTTTGGTTCTGGCAGGTTCTAAGGTCGGGAAGGATCCCATGGCTCCATGTATGGAGAGCGAGGAAGAGATGGGGGCTGTGGAAGCTAATTGGATCCCAGTTCTCACTCCCAGGGATCACTGTTTGTTTCCTCCCAAGTTCTCCAAAGACTGACACAACCTGACATCTGGGACATAAATGTGCTTTTGAAGTACTTGGAATCTGCTCTCACATAAGAAATCATATTTTACCTGTTAACATATTTTTTTTGCCTACTACTCCCAGCAAAATAATCTCTGAATCTTCTTAGACCAAATCATTAGCATTTAAAATTTTCTTATGTTCCTAGAAAAACATAATAATAGTTGCTTGCTTCATCTTTCTGGACCTTCCCATGTTTCTAGAATACAATTCACTCTTGGTTTCTGTTTTACTACTGATTCCTTCTTAGTCACTTCTGATGATTCTTTTGTCATTTTCTCAAATGAGAATATTAAGGGTCAGCGTTCAGGATTCTGAATTTGACTGTTTTTATCACTTTTTTAGGAGGGATGTCATACAGATAGATTTATATATCTTCTTCGTGCTGATAAATATCAGATTCTCTCTACGAATCTATGTCTCATGTGACATCCCACCCACCCTCTCTAATATGCTAATAGAAACTTCAAATGTAAATTGACTTTCCTGCACACATGTCAACACACACGCATGTACTATCACATACACACCACTCTAACCTTAAGGAATTTGCTTCTCATGATAGATTTATATATCTTCTTTGTGCTGATAAATATCAGATTCTCTCTACGAATCTATGTCTCATGTGACATCCCACCCACCCTCTCTAATATGCTAATAGAAACTTCAAATGTAAATTGACTTTCCTGCACACATGTCAACACACACGCATGTACTATCACATACACACCACTCTAACCTTAAGGAATTTGCTTCTCCTTTAGTTTTTTTTTTTTTTTTTTTTCTTCTCAGCAAGTGGCAATCCTTTGATTCTCATTATTCATGTTGAAAAGCCTGGTGTTATGGGTGAGTCATGTCCTTCTCCCATACTCTCTTGGCCAATCCATCAGCAAATGTTGTAGACCCTAAAATCGAAATATATGCTACCTCTTCAACTAGTCTACAGTACAATCATCTTTCAACTTGACCCTGCAATAACTTGTACCTCATCTCCGTCTTCCAACTCACCCCCCTCCAAACTGTTGTAGCCAGAACTACTCTTCTAAGTTTTAACCCAATTCATCTCACTCTTCTCTTTAAAACCCTAAAGGTCACTAAGTGTGAAAGTCCTGAGTCTGGCATACAAGACTCTGGTCTCTATGATCTGCCTCACTTTCCTTGATTCATAGCTCACCTCTTATTGTTACTTTGGTCTGCAATGACTATTCTTCGCATGCCCGCATGGCTTTCCCCCTCATTTCTTTCAGGTCTCGGAATTGAACCACAAACTCCATTGCCACTCATTCTTTGCCCTGTATCTAACTGATTTATACCACAACATCATCTAACTTAATAAGATATTCCTCTGTTCTTTTATTTCTTGCTTATAATTCCTCTGATTGGAAGGAAAGCTCCACGAGAGTGAAATTTTGTTTTGTTCTCTGCCAAATTCAAGCAACTACGGCAGTGCCTGGTGCTCAGTCTTCATTCTTAATATCGAATTTAAGTGTTTCCTGAATGTATTTTTATTATAAAGTTCCTCTTCTTCAGTGAAAGATTTCTCTGGCTTTATTTTTGTCTAATTTTTTAATTGCACGAGGATTTTGTAATGATCTTCTAGTGGTTTAACTTTGTTATTCAAATTATATTTTGATAGTAGGTGAAGGTGAGAGCGGGATAGGAAAGGGTTGGTTAATACTGCAAAAGAATCTATTGAGTAATGGGTCGGAGTTGCAAATCAGGATTATATTCCTTATTTCTAAGAATGTGTCCAGGTTATTTTGGGGGATACAGATTATCTTTCAGAATGGCCGCTGCAACTTCTACTCTCTTTGATTTCCCAATAGGATTGTTGACTATCTTGAATACATCTGGGTCATCTTGAGCCAAGAGCACTCCACTTGGAGACAAGAACAATACCCAGATGCCTCTAAAACAATTGAAAACAACAACAAACAGCAACAACAAAACAAAACAAGACAGTGCAATTCCAAACAGCCATCAATAATAATGTAGGTCTTAACCAAAGGCTTGTAAGGAAAGGAATAGAGATCATATCACAAACACATTGGAAGATTTTCAGAAAACCCTTTTTAAAAAAAGAATCTCTTTTGGCTGAAAGTTGTCATTAAGCCCCCTCTCTATTTACATCTCCCTGCTCCCCAGTGTCTTCTCTCTCCACATGTTTTTGACTTTTCTCTGGATTGACTGGTCTAGCTACTACTCTCTTCTTCAATATATCCCTTAGAAATCACGTTATGATTGTCAACATTTTTACCGAACTTCTTACTACTTTCATAATTTTAATAAGAAAACTTCAGGAACAACTTTTGCATTGACCTTATTATTTTCTAGCTAACCCGTGAGCTTGCCATTGGCAATAACATTTTTGAAATGCCTTTTATTGAAATACTCTGATCAAAAGCTACATAAGAAAACCATTTTCATTACTTTATTGCCATGCCTTGTGTATCACAGCTAAATTCTAAAATCAGACTCCTGGCATCAGAATGCAATCAGTCTGCCAGAGACAAAAGTGTGAAGTGGTTTGTTGTTTTTGATCTGGGCGGGGAGGGAAATATTGCATGTTTTGAATACAAAATACTTTAAATAAAGTTGTAGACTGAAAGTACAGTTTTCTTTAGACAGAGAAAAATAAGAAAAAGACTAAGGACTCATGTTGGCTGTGAATAAGAGGGTCCCAGCTTGGGAGAAATGCATATAATTCTTCTTTCAATAAATGAGAATACAGTGGCATTTCAGCACTAAAAACAGATGCCAGCAGTTTATCTCTTAAATGCTCTAGTATGGTGAACTTTGACTCAGTATTTCCCAGAATGAAAATCTTTAAAAACATTACTATTGACTAAAATGAAGACTTCGTTAAAAATATAATCAACATATGAGAAACACTGGTGTTCACCTTTGCTATTAGAACAAAATAATGGGTTCTCCAAGAACAGGGATGAAACAAGTACTCAGTGATTTTATTGTATCTTATTTTAAGCCAAAGCAGCCTGCTTTTCATGAGAATTTTAATAACACAAAATAGAAACATTCTAATTACATTGGGGTCTCAGTCTTGGGGCAAAATTTCAAATTGTACTAAAAATAATATTTGCAGTACCTGTTCCACAGTTAGATTCTCCCACAAGTACAATTTTACCTTATTAAAATTTCAGCCAAGAACAAAGAGTATACGTGTGTATGTGTGTTGGGAGAGAGAGAATATGAATAATTTGCATTAAGAAGAATGATTTATATTTTTTAAATATTAAATGCTAACAGCATAATTAAATTACACTTTCTTACCAGTTTACTATAGCTATAGTTGTTGGTGAAGCAATATTAATTTGTTATACATTTGGCTAATTATATGACAGTGTTTGACTGAATACTACTATGTCAATGAATAGTGTCATGCCTTAACACAAAATATAGTTAGGTCAAAATTATAGCAAATACAAAAGGGAATAATGTTTGCACATCTATTAAAATTTCAAGTATACAAGTAAAATTACAAGTATAAAATTTCATGTAAAATATATTTCCTTAACTGAGGTGATTTCTGTGACCCTGCTGTATATCTAAAATCCTTGCTTATCAGAGCAAGAACTCAATATTAGTTAATAACAATTCATGCAATCCCAAGTAATCATATCTTATACTATAAAGTAAGAAATAACTGTTACTCTACCAACTTTGATCTCTACTACTAGTTCATAGGAATCCTCTCTTATGAATCTGCTAATTATTTATAATGGCTGCATTTTTTTTTTTTTTTTTTTTTTTAGCACGAGGCACTATATAATTTAGGTTCAGATATTAGATTGCTCTTTCTGTATACTTGATAATTATCTTGTAGTTTTTGCCATGTGTGAATTTGAAGCTCTTAAAAAAAGTGGCTGTCAAATGCTTATTAGTTAGAGGAATTCTCACTAGCTGTTAAGAAATAAATTCCATATCTCCGCAGCTCAATCCATTTAAACTGTACCCCATAAACCTGCCTTCCAGGCAGCTCTCCTTCAAGGGGTCACTCAAATATCTAAGTTTCTTTCATTAGCTAGTTTCTCCATCTTAGACTTCTTTGCTTGCAGAATTTAAACAGACACAAAGTGTACAAAATGATTCCAAGGGTCAGGATTACAAGAATTTTATATTGCTTCTATCCACATTGCTTTGGCCAGTCCCACCATAACTGCAAATGAGGCTTGCAACTGTAATTTCCCTATGCTCTTAAAGAGAAAACAAACAAACAAACAAACAAATAAAACTAAACTGGTAAACATCAACATAGTTCCATCGAAATAAAAGAAAATAAAACATTGTTGGATGAATCTTCCCACTGAGCTGGTTTCCATACAAAATACCTATACATTAGAGAGAAATTCCTCTGAACTTTTGACTCAAGGCAGAAAGAGCACCTAGGAGGAGGAAGAAAATCTTATATATGTGGCTGGTTCTCTTCCTTTCCTCAAGAATGGGAGATAGTATATATGGATTAATGCAATAGAGGGAATTATAAACTGTAACTATATAGAAATTCTCTTACTTGAAAATTAACTATTTCCTTTGTATTTGAACAGTTGAAAACAATTACCAAAAAAGATTAAAAAAAAAAAAAAAACCTGACCTAACCCAATTGTTAATTGCTAATTAATAAAAACAGGAATCTTTTTCTTTAATTATGAGATATTGTCAGGGAAATGAAGTTTCCCCTTACCCCTTTTGGTTGCATGGGTTACAGCCAGGGAAGATAGAGAGCTGTAACCCTGCAGAGTGGAAAAGTCTGTATTATATTTGGGTCATGATGGGTGGTTACAAAGGCGTTCCTAGGTGAGGTCATTTTGATTGACACTTGGCTGCTATATAACTCTTTGCCTAGTGTGCACATGTGTACCCAGAATTCAGTCAGTTATCACTTGATTCATGAACTTCTGGGCATAAACATGGTATTATAATGACAGTATTATAACGAGGCTGAGGTTGTGGACTGGTTAGGGTAGTACCTTCTGTGTTTGAGTCTGTGGCCAGATTAAACCAACTGTAGGTTAGGGCCACCCTATACTTTGTCTCTGGGGATGCAGGAGGAATTCTCTAACTACCTATAGGGTGTTCTTTGGCAGGTCTCTAGGTGCGTCTCTATTCCTTTGTTCTCCTGTCACTCATATCTGACTAACTACCTAACTTTTGGCTAGTCTAATAATTAAAATGACATAAGGCAGTTTAACAGGAGAAAACAAATTTTAATTTTCTACGTATGGGAGCTAATAGAAATATGAGAGTCCCCAAAGTCACTAAAGCAGGCAGCGTTTATACATTTTAGACAAAGAAACAATACATTTGTGAAGAACTAACAAGACAAAGAAACTTAGCCATGGTTACTAATTTGTGAAGAAATGAAGCAGAGTTTTTTACACAGCCTTCTCTGCTCTAAATCCCCTATCTCAGCCAATAAGGATGTTTCTTTACCTCCTGATGTGGGGAGGGTATCTTTCACATGGGATATTTATTTCCTGCTTTCAGGAGAACAGAGAGGATGGTCAGAGTGCCCCCCTTGCACAAGGTATTTCTCAAGTAACTTTAATTCAAAATAATTAACATGCGAAAGTGTCACATCTTGGGGGTAACTTGCCCTGCACCACATCAACATCAAAGTACTAAAAATATTATAATAGAAATCTGCATGCAATTTAGGCTTTTATTCCAAGGAACATAATTTTCTTTAAGTGCCTTTTTTGATTTTCGGTTAATGAGTAGATTTCATTAGAGAAAAGTACAAATGCATTTTCAGTATTCCAAATTCTCATTTTTTTTTTATTTCATCACGAAAGTTGATATAAACGTTAGCTAAAGTAACTGATCTTATGTTTTATATCCCCAACCCAAATTCCTAGGGTCATTGAAGTAATCTTTGAAAAATATTGAGTGTTCTCAAAAATGTAATTAAAAAGCTGTGATCACCAAAATATAAGCTGATTACTTAAAACATGCATTTCTTTAATTTGGTCGATTTTGTTAAGTAGGAGCTCTGATTAAACTATATCTATAGCTAATCCAAGGTTAACAAGAAAAGAATAAGAAAGCATTAATTTTTGTATGTTACATAATTTGGTACACAAGTATTCAAATGCATGGTTCATGGAGGAGACGGCGTGGCAGTTCTTGGCTTCAATGACAGAAAATGCATTATTTTCTTTGTTTTCCAAAGGCATCTGTATGGCAACCCCAGACAAAGGGGTAATATGTATGCTTTTTGTCATGATCTCTCCCTCCCTGCCTTCTTCTTCCTATCTCTAAATGTTGAGTCCAAACTAATTCTCTACATTATAAAATAATATTAAGCAAAGTAGGGGAGGGGAAATAATTTTCCCTTTACCATTCTAGGCTCTTGACTGTGACCAACCCCTAAAAAATAAGACAGATTAATGGGGAAAGAAGAGCAAACAGAAGTTTAATAACTTGTATACCTCCTGTATACATGAGAAATAACCAGGAAAACTGAATGAACCTCTGAAATGGTGGACACCATTACCTTAAATATCATCTGCAGCTAAAGACAAAAGATGTGGTATGGGGGTAGCCAGTTATAAAAGAACAGTAAAAGAACAGAAAAATAACAGTAAACAAGGCTATGACTATTATGGAGATTTAAGTCAATTGCCTTCTCCATTAATAGGTAGCTACTGATTTACTCATCTCTTTCTTCCTTGTATAGAGAGGTAGAGACCCCTTACAAAATGGACAGTTCCCTTATAAATGTAAATTTATTTTACAAAAAGGTAACTTCTACTCAAGTTTTCAGAGCTTCTCCTATGTCTGATGTTTCTTAAAAACAATCAGCCTAAAATAATCCTTATGCCAAAGAGTCATAATTTGGGGTGGCAAATTCTGCTCCCCTTAGGAACATACCAAAATGTTGCTTCACTTTCTAACACAAGAGTCTGGTTTCAAGTGGCTTTAACTACTTTGAATTTCTAAATGTCTAAAAAACATCTTAACCAAAAGTCTTTCTTTTTTTCTTCTAAAGAAATTTCTTTGTCATTCAGAAACCTCTTTGAAGTTGAAAAGGAGCAAAGCATTAGAGGAAGAATCAAGTCTTCAAGAAAATAATCTTTTGTTGTTGCAAACACAAAACAAAACAGTAGAGTAACTAATTCCTAAATTATCTTACTAAAAAATAAGAAACTCAAAATGATTATACATTCTAGCCTTCAAAAACAGTATACAGAGTCTTTAGTGGGACCTGGTGTGAGAGGTTCTACAGGAAAGCTACCAGATAAGTGACTGTTTGCCAAGTCTGCTGCTGTTTTTGGCTGTGGTTCAGTGCTGGCACTCATGTCTTTCCTTAGCCCTACTTAAAGGCTTTTGCACATATAGTGTGGACATTTAAGTCTATTGTTTTAAATGTATAGCCTTTATCAATTCGGTTCTTTTTTTTATACTTAAGCCTTTGCTGTTCTTGCCAGTGTGCCTGTTGGAGCTGAGTTGCAAAGAAAGAATTTATGTTAACATAATTACTATGTCTCTCCCCTCAGAAGCATTTCTCTGCAGGAACCCTCTCTAGTCCAAAGATGTCTACTTCTAACTTGCACCACCAAAACTCTTTCCTCAGTGCTGTTTTTAGGACTTGTCTCAATTACTATTTCCATTCCAACCAAAAAGAGCCAGATTGTTCTAAGTCTGTGTCATTATTCATTTCAACAATGTATACTGGGCACATATTGAATGTAAACTCCATACAGGGCATTAGAGATATGGCAATGAGCATGGCAAACTCACTACTGCTACTAGACTTCATGAAGGTAACAGCCTATAGATGTAGATAGAAGATTAAATGAGCCATAACAGGTAACACTTACTCACAACTTACTAATGGCCAGACATAGTTCTAAGCAATTAATATGGTTTATATAATTTACTTGTCTTACATACAATTGTAGGAGAAGGAAAATTATTTTTTCTTCTATCCTTTTCACATTATTCTGGTTGGATTAATAATTAAATAACCAGGAGACAGATTAACAGGAGAAAATGCCCAAATGTGTCATGTATGTACACAGGGGAGTTCCATAAGAATGTGGGGCCTGAGGATAGAATAGGCAGTTAAGGATTATAGGTCTTCCTGAGCTAAAGTAGGGGGAAGGGTGGTGGTTTGGGACCTCGAAGAGCAGGAAGGCAATTTGCACAGAGATAGAAAAGCAAATGTTTGGTAAATGAATGTTCTCCGGGTCCTCTTTAGCAATGGGACTTTGAGAGAACTTTGCTTGGTTCCTCCCTGTCTACGATGTACTTGGTTCATATGAAACTATAGTTATCTATAACAAGAGCTTCTTTCTTGGATCAGGTCATCTATCTAAATTATTTTAATCAGTTTGGGAAAGGTCAAAATTTCTTTCTGAGACTTTTGTTTCTTAAAAATAATCCCCTGAAATAATCAATATCCCCCAAAACAGACCGTAAGGTGGCAAACTGTTTTCCCTCATATTTGAGGAGATTATTAATTCCCTTTACAAATGAGGAAACCGAGACATAGAGAGTTTGACTCTTTCCTGAGATTCGATAATCTAATGAGCGGCTTTGAATGCTGGCAGTCTGTTCATCAATCAGAGAAACCACTAGAGTGTCACCTAAAAATCGTTATGTGATATAAAGGGGATAATGACAGAAGCACAGGGATTTATAAAAGCAGATAACAGAAGAAACCAAAGAGGGTCCCTAGGAATGTGTCCCTAGGAAGCCTCGTGTAGGAGCTCCAGGTAAGTAGGTGTTGTTGGTAGAGGAAGTGGACACTGAAGGTGTCCGGATTGGGAGAGCGGGACCAGAGATGAGTTAATTTATTTGAGGGAAAAATTTAGAAAAAGAAATTGGGAAGATTCAGCAATTGTTTTGACATTGAAGGGGGGGGGTGGGCTAAATTGTGTCCCACCAATGTTCCCATGCCTGAGTCCTAATCCATAACGTCTCCAAAAAGGTCTGTATTTGGAGCCAGCACTTTTAAAGTGGTGATTAAGATGTAATGAGGACATGTTGGCCGCTCCTAATCCAATATGACCAGGGTCCTTATACAAAGAGGACATTAGGTCACAGACAGACATAGAAGAAAGACCATGTGAGGACACAGCCAGAAGGTAGCCATTTGCAAGTCAAGAAGAGAGGACTCAGGAGATACTAACTCTGCCAACACTTTGATCTTATACATCCGGACTCCAGACATTAAGAAAATAACTTTCTGTTGTTTAAACCACACTGTCTGTGGTATTTTGTAATGACATATGTAGATGTTATCCTTCCGGGACACAGAACAGAATAGAAATAAAGTAGAAAACAAAAGTACAAATATTTATTATAGTCCTGACATACTTACAAGCCCTAATCAGATTAAAGTCTACTCTCAGACTCAAACAGACACTTTGATACCAGTGTATATAGAAGCATTTCTCATAACAGCCATAAGATAGAAACAACTCAGTGCCCATCAACAGATACATGAATCAACATGGTGTGGTCAATATATATAATGGAATATTATTCAGCCTTAAAGGAATGAAATGCTGATACATGCTACAATGTGGACCTTGGAAACGTCATACCAAATAAAATAAGCCAGACACTAAAAGATGAATATTTCATAATTCCACTTATATGAGATATTTTAAATAGGAAAATTTATAGAGACAGAAAGTAGAACAGAGGTTACCAGAGAGGTTAAGGAGAGGGGAGGATGCAGAATCATCGTTTAATGGATATAGAGTTTCTGTTTGAGATAAAAAATTCTGGAGATGGATGTTGGTGATGGTTGCGCGACATTGTAAATGTGCTTAATGTCATTGAATTGTACACTTAAAAATGGTTAAACGGTAAATATTATGCTATGTCTATTTTATCACAATGAAAAAAAAAATGTCTTCCCTTAAGGAACTTGCTTCAAGTTGGGAATATGTAAGATGGAGATATATGTTGAGGAAATTCAATAAAGCAGTGAATGTTATAGTGTGTGTGTGTGTGTGTGTGTGTGTGTGTGTGTGTGTGTGTGTGTGTGTGTGTACACACATGGTTGTCAGAGGGGGGATTGAAATTTTAGTGGAATAGCGGCAAAGCTTATGGAAGAAGGAGGGGGTTAGCCATTCCTGACCTCAGAAGTCACCTGGGCCAATGCAAAACTGGCCCTCGACATGGAGTGCCAGGAGAGACAGAAGAAAGATTCAGGGCCCTCAGGTTGGGAGTGGTACACGAGATTGTCTTAGTCACAGGACAGGTAGCTCTCTGCAGCCACCAGCCAGAACCACAGGAATTTATACACAGGCCTCAACGGGTTTCCGTCGCATAGACCTTCTAGATGGCCGATATAACCCACCACTCTCTCAAGGCTGCGTCCTTGAAGCGGCTGCCACTGTGGGAACAGTGGGCAGAATGCACATTCCAAGGACAGAGGAGGGGTGAGGAGACTGATTCCCGCGGTCCAGCTAGGGGTTCAGCCTGCATTGCGTCCTCTCATGACATCCTCCGACACCTGAGGAGAATTTATTTCAGGCATTGGAACAGCTGAGAACAGAAACCGAGGACTGTACACTGTGGGGGTGAAGGAGTGAGGTGGTTAAGTTAGAAATTTAACAGTGACCTAGCGCACATGGGACATTTACGACATTCTGAAACATTTGCTTTTGTTTTGTTGGGCTTTGTTTTACTCTGAGATGGATGAGAAACTATTGGAGTATTTTGACAGATTCCTATTTTAAGACAAAAACTCACTGATGCACTCCAATTCTTTTACTTTACAAATGTTATCATAACCCAGAAATGCTAACATGTGTCCCTGAAAAGCTGGTAACAGAGCAGGGATCGGCACCCATGTTTTTTTAGTTCTGCTTATAAACTATATCTCATATCATTATCCCTCTTCATTACATTATTCAGAGGAACACGTGCATAGCAGAATTTGTTCAATAGAGATTTTTAATTAATTATGAGTATTCCAAGCAGTTAATGTAGTTCAACTTACCTCATTAAATTCAGAAGAAGCATGATTTTAAATATATCTAGATATCTAAATCATCTATACCTATGTCTGTTTCTATCTGTCAATCTATACACGTGTGTGGGTATATGTGCATATAATCCACATAATATGTGTGTACATTGTAGATGCATATTTTGTATATGCACAAAATATTTGTATATATATAAAGTATAACTATGTAGATAGAAAATATTAGGAGATATATTCAATATAGTAATTAACACCATATATGTGTATACACGTGTGCATGTGTGGTCTATTATATTTACAGACCTAGTGTATGTACATACATATTTGAATTATATTTAGGAGTGAGACCTGAGGCTTATCTGTTTTTAAGGTGAGCCAGATGATTCTAATTTGTACCCAGGGTTGATAAATATCACCCTGGGAAAAAATAGAAGAAAGCCATGAGCTGAGGCTTTGCGAACCAAAACAGAGGTAACTGTATATAACTTAATTTTCAGTCTCTGAAGTAATGTTTAATTATGTTAATATTTATTTTTCTACATTTTATTTCTTTTGGTTTATATATACATAGTTGCCATAGTAATTTCTATATCGAAATATGGGAAATATATTTCTCCATAAATACCTCAGTTGAAGGTGATATCTTTCATCTATACCTTTGTGTGTGTGTGTGTGTGTGTGTGTGTGTGTGTGTGTGTGTGTGTTCTTCCAAAATGCAATCAGAAATGTTGCTTTCATAAATCCTTTTGGCCAATGACATGTGAGTTTAAATTACTTTTCAAGAGGATGTTTGAAAGTATTATAAGCCAGTTGTCAGTTTTGAAGAGCAATGCAATCAACTATTGCAAAAACAGAGAAGACTAAAAAGACAGACATGTTTCAATACATTGCTTAAAAATCAACAATTTGAAAAGAGCTGGTACAAAGACCTGTACTGCAGATCACGTGACACAGCAGAACAGACATGGGATTTGCTCAAAAGGCATTTTCTAAGGCATTGAATTCCTGGAGTGCTCAGTCTGGATTCTAGAATTTTAGTTGAAAATATTATTTTGTAACAGTTGGTTGAGACAATTTTCAGACACATGCAGAATTGTATATTTTTGTGCTTATGTACATTTTATTCCAGAACACTGTAAGACAAAAAACTTTTTAGTTGAGGACAAATGAACTAGTGTTCTTTATAGGAAGGTTTACTTAATCTAATCCCTTCTAATTATTCTAGTTACAGGTGGTTTATAACATAATCTCTCTTTTCAGCTAATTTAAATAATTCTGACTTCTGAGATTATTCACAAACTGTTCTCCATTTTCAGTGCTTTCCCAAGGGTCCCTCCTTCCAGCTTTTATTGTCCTATTTCTGATTTTTCTAGTTCCTGAAAATCCACAAATTTGTGCCTGCAGTAAGTGCAACTAAGGTGCTGATCAAGGGAAATGGGAGAGGTGGTCTCAACCTCAGTTAGATCCAGGTGCCGGACAGTTGCTATTGACCTAAACCTCAGATAGTCCTGTCTCTGTGTGAGTCTGACACAAGTTCTAATCTGTGGGCCATCTGGTCCTTAGGCCCTCAACTCAGCACATCATCAGCCAACCTACAGAAGACACTGCATTTCCTCTTGCTCAACTCCAGTGAGTGATGATGCCATCAGTTCTAATGAGGTATCCATTAATTTTGCTGGGAAGCCTCTTGAGAAGTTGAGGAAGAAGGTAAGGTCTTGGGAATCACTGTGCAGGGCGCTTCAAGGGGAAGAAAGCAGAGCACATAGTCTATGTCTTAAGTTATTGCCACAGTACATTCTTTACATTCAGCTTAATTATCAACACACACACACACACTCTCTCTCTCTCTCTCTCTCTCTCTCTCTCTCTCTCTCTCCAGATAAGGCCTGAGTACAGCCCAAGCACACTTCTTCTGTTTACTTTTGCAAAAGTTTGAAAATAAAAGAACTATAAGCAATGAATCAAGGAAGTAGTAATTAACTCAAGTTCATTGTGCACACACCAAAAAGAGAGTTTGAAAACTGGGAATGCTCAGATCAAAATATGGAATGAATCTCAGGAGTATATTGTTATAAAGCAGCTTATTTAGTGAGAAGACAGTGACTGTTTATTCTTTACAGTAATTAGTTATAATAGAATTTTCTTATATCATAGGGAATTGGTTAGTGGTTAGTTACCTCATATCAATTTTGGGAAATAATTTGTTTTGCTTATGATTTCCAGAGGCATAAACAAAAATAACCGAGGTCAAGTTAGTCTTGCTAAATAAAATAAATTAAGTTATACTTGTATGACTAAGCTGGTTTTGTAAGCTCAGGGAATTTTAAGGCTGGTCTGTGTTTGATTTTGATTTTGCTAACTTCTAATTCTTTCTATTTAAGAAATTAATGTAAAATATTATCAATACAAAATGTAGGTTCAGCTGTTTTGTTGGTCATCCAGCTCTTTTCTCATCATATCAGCTCATTGTCTCTCCCTTATTGCTCTTCATTTATGTGTTAAACCAGAGCTAGATCTACTGTGGAGTCGACTTGGCCACTAGTTTATGAATTACACAAACTTTTCAGTCTTGTTTTCGATGATTAAAATTCCACAGTCATAACAGTCATTACCGTCTATATTTCCATGGTTTCAGTTTATGATTTTCCCAGTTTGATGCTTTGTGGATCCGAGCAACAGTGAATAACAGCAGGGTCTCTGATGCCCTCTTCAAGTCGGCCTATGGCAGGTGTGTGACTGTACTGGTAGAATCGTTTATTTTTAAAATTTTAATCTGTTGGTGTGCTAGAAAGTTTGTAAACTACCACAAGCCTACGTAATGAGAGTAACTTGCACATTACACAAGCAATTGTCTATGAGTCCTTCCGGAATCACCCTGCCAACATTTCCAACTGATTGCAGCAGTCTGAAATTTTATTCTTTACTAACACCAACTGTTAATACAGGCAGAGAAATTCTTATAAATATATATTTACTCCGTCAATTATAATTATAATTATAATTAAATAAGTAATTATTTCTAAATGTATTAAAGTATAAAATAAAACCCATACTAACAAGTAAATGACAGATATCCATATATATTTTTATTCTCAGTGAAAATATTAGAAGTGGTATAAAGGGGTCTTGAAGCATATGTGGATATTAAACACCTTTGAAAGATGGAGAGGGAATAGCAGCTGGGGAAGAGGAATCAGTAAATGAAGGCCAGGTATACAGAACTTAAGGCTAATTTTACATGCTATGAAATTATGATTTGACATAAACAGCTAAACAAAAATCATCATGCAACATGCGAGGAAATAGTGTGTACTGAAATCAGTATTCTCAATGAAGACAAATAATAAACTCCTAGAAGAAAAATTTTTTGTAAACATAAGTTATACAGGTATAAGAAGAGGAAATTAAACTAAATAAATATCCAGCTGGCCCTAATTAAATTTAGGATTTTAATGACACAGTTTTATTATAACTGATAGTTAATTGATGTTTCTCTTTGAGCAAAAATTAGAAAACACTCTCTAAAAAAAAAATAGCAATTCTTCAGATAAAAATTTAGTATACTAAACAGAAGGATATAAGAACATAAAAAATTTCTAAATTATATCCCAATTGCACTAAACAAAGAATATGTTTCTTTCCTCACATTTGTATTGTATATTTGTATATTGTATATACAAATTGTATTGTATTTGTATATCGTATATTTGAAATTTGCCTTTTCTTGGGAAAAATCTTTGTTTATTGAGAAATAGACCCAAAGAGTCCAAGATGTCCTCCAGAAATAAAAATGATACTAAAAAATTAAGAGAAAAATATCTTTTATCAAAAAGCTAAGAAAAACATGTTTAATAGTTACCTTTAATAAAAGTAATCTCTTTGAATATTTTTCATGAAGACTTTCCCTTATTTGATATGTAGTAATTATTGTTTTATTTAAAAATTAATAAAATTAAATGTTACTCTATGTGCATAATTTTCCCTGATATTAAAAAATGTTGTTAAAGCAAGATTAATATTTGCAAATAGGTAGGTCTATGATTTATGTGGATAGAGAAATAAAAGTGGGTGATAGAATTTCCTTTCTGAAAATAACGATATGAATTTTCAAAGAA
Source organism: Pteropus alecto (assembly GCF_000325575.1). Lineage (NCBI taxonomy): Eukaryota > Metazoa > Chordata > Mammalia > Chiroptera > Pteropodidae > Pteropus > Pteropus alecto. The sequence goes on from NW_006432227.1 coordinate 8,480,778, forward strand.
TACCTCCTTATCAGGAGTGAATAAGCCCTCAGTAGATCATAGTCTTTATTTTGTCATATCAAAATTACCATAGCAACAGGCACAAAACTGCTAAAACTTTTGCTGGCACCTAATTCAGACTTTGGTAAAATGGCATAGACATTGAAATGACTAATGAATGCATTATAGTAGTCTGTTCTTAGAAGTTAGGATTGTTAACCTTTACTGTCACAGTCACCCAAATTGTGATTATGTTCCCTCTTTAAAAATTGAAAATCAGGGGAAAAACAGCATTTGGGTGTAATTGAGATTATGTTTATTCACAGAGTGTTTTGTTTTCTTATGTGTTGCCAGACATCTGGATAAAGACTGAAAATTTTAGCAAAATATTAACATCTTTCCAATGCTGTTAATTTGTCTAAATGTTGAAATTGCATTTTATGTTTCATCTAAATATTTGTTGAAATTTAGTTTTAGCTACAAAATATATATTCTGTTGTCCCATTATCTTTAGTTATTTCTCACTCTCACATTCCAAAGTTAGGATACTATCTAATTTGGAAAGAGAGAGTAAATATATAATGAAATTTTAGAATTGGAAAAGATTCAAATAGTGTTGGCGAAACTTAATATTTGTGTCTAATAATTTTCAGAATAAAAGGTCATTTTTCTAAGTCATAGATGGTATTTGTGACCAAGTATAACAAGAATCTCTGTCTTATACAATAAATGCTCTTTTTCTTCTCAATAAAATAGCCCTAAGCTCTAAATTCATTATAATTAAAATGAGAAGCTTTGCAGAGACTACCTGTTAATCTTATTACTGTGGAGCACGTTCTTTAAAATTCCATTGATTGGAGTAATAAAATAAAATAATGTAAAAATATTAAAATTAGGGAAAATATTATATTTTGGTGAAGATAAGATTTATCATGCATATCCAATAAAACACTTTTGGAAGCATAGAACAATTTAATGAGTAAGCTGTATAAGACAATTTTTATATCTATTCTAACTTTACCTATAAATGAAAATAGGAAATATATTTCATTTTCTTTAATACAGAAATAAGATAGAATTGTAGTTAAAAAGTTGGCCAAGAAACCAAGCAAAAAAATTATATAACATAATGGAAAGATAAGAACAATATCAGAATAAGTGAAAAATAGCTATAATATCAAGAAATATAAAGCTTACTATCATAAAAGTCTATTTTTCCAACCTAATGTATAAGCTAAATACTTTTTTCAATAAAATTACAAGTCGATTTTTTCTTCAGAAAAAAAATTAATAACCTTAAATATCTGCTAAATTATAGGTATTTTGAAACAAACAAAAAGTGTAAAAGAAAAATAACGATCAGGAGTATTGTTTTTATTACTCACTGGGACATTCTACAAGGCTATCTTAATGAAATGAGTACTATAATGTCAAAAACCATTCAAGTAAAGCAGTTTAGAACAACCAAAAATTGATTATAATACATAATTATAAATAAGATCAAAGCCTTTTTTCATTCAGTGAAAAACGAATGGATTGTACATTAAAACTCGGAAGTAGACTATTGATATAGAAGGTCAAAAACTTAGAAAAATTAAAATAAAAATGTTGCCAGAAAATTTAGGAGAAAAAGTTCGTGTGCAATAAAAAAGTAGATAAATTTTGAAAATTACAACTGATGAACCAGGATTTAGCAAGAGAAGGTGTTAAAGATATATGTAAATATATATATATATATATATAATATTTTAAATGTTTGTTTAACCAATTTTTAGTTGTAATGTTTTCATAATTAATTTTTAGTTATAAGTTGTCATACAAAGACCTGCCACCTACACTACACAAGAGCTCTTACATTTAAAGCAACTTTTGCAAGCAGCATATACTTGATTTTTATTTTTATCTATTCTGATTAATTTTATCTTTAATTTGCTATTTATCTGTAAAGTAATTGCTGATTTGGATTTTACATTGTATGTGTTTTATTGTACTATTTGTTCTATTTGTTTCATTGTTTCATGTAATATTTATTATCTTTTGCCTTCTTTTGAGGTAATTGTATTTCTTCTTATTTTAGCATTTTAGTTATAGATCCTTTTTAGTAAAAGTTTTTTTTTCCTAGTAGTTAAACTGGAGATACCATAATGAGAAATTTCACTTCTTACAGTTAATGTGAATATAATTTTCAAGAAAATGTTGGCATCTTAAAACAATTTATTCTATTCAGTGTCTTTTATGACTTTTAATTCTCTCTATATATTTAAACTCACATGCATTATGATAGTTTATACAATATAAATTCATTTATATTTTACATGTATTTCTGTTTTCTATTTCTCTTCATTTATTTCTATATATTTCTACTTATGATGTACTTTTTTCTTGGGACAAAAAAACTTTCCTTATAGTTTATATTAATGGATGGCTACTTTTTTTCTCACTATGTGTAGTACTTTATTTTGAAAAACGTGTATTTTATTTTACAACTAATAACATTTATGCTGAGAATAAAAGCATAAGTTGACAATTATTTTCTTTCAGCAATTTAAAGAGATGTTTGGTCTGCATTCAATTTTTTTTGTGTTAAAATACCTATTGTTCAATTGCATAAATATGACTTCTGATTATATATATATATACACATATACATATATATATAGTATACAATATACATGATGAGCTTCAGTGTGATTTTTTTGAGCATCTGTCTTACTTAGTGTTTCAATTGCATAACAAAAATGTATATAGCTTGATGGCTTTCAACAGTTTGGAATACTTTGGGCCATTTTCACTTGAATTATTGTATCATTTTTTTCCTTCTTGAATTTCAGTATGATGTATATTAGATATCTTTTACACTCTTTAAAAATTTTACTTTTTGCTCTTTTTTTTCAGCCTGTATATTTTCTATTGATCTACTTTCCAGTTCGTTATTCCTCTGTTCTGTTATTTCTAATCTGCCGTTAAGTATCCAATAAAGTTCTTAAATAGATTTCTTCACTTTTCAGTTCTAGAATTTCCATATAGTTCTATTGTATAGATTATAGTTCTCTGATCAAATTCCACATCCTTTCAATAGTTTTTGAACATATTGGTCACAGTTAAAGTCTATTACTGATAACTGCAATATCAGACTTCTATGTAGATGTGATTCTATTGCTTCTATATTCTCTTGTTCTGGTAATTTTGAAAAATTATGGAAGTCAATACTACCACCTTGTAGTGAAGATTTACCACCCTATCTAATAGTCAGCTAAACTGGAAACACGTCACTTTCATCCAATCAGGTACTGACTGAACTGATTCCAGGCTGGATTGTAGCTTAATTTATATTATCGTTTGCTTATTTCTAGGCTCTAGACCTCTCAGAGTCTCAACTGAGAGCATGGAATATTTATTAGGTTTTTTACTGCTTGAAAAGTTCTGAAGTTTTGTCTTCTTGGCACGAGGAGTCTCCTTCTGATCATTGGTTTCTTAGTTTCTTCGGCTCTCGTCCTGCACTGCTGAAAATGTAAATTCCTCTGGAAAATTAGCTTCCTTTCTCTTAGTTGCTTTTAGTGGAACTCTCTGCCCTGGGAGTATTGTTTTGTTTTGTTTTGTTTTATGTTGTTGTTGTTGTTTTTAAATTTACTTTGCCTTAAAAACTTTTGAGAACTTCACTGGCAAACAGAATTGTTTTATCAGTTTCAAGGAGAGCATTGTGTTACATATATTTTACCAAAATAAAAAAAGTACAGATTTAAATCAGTAGTCAAGAAATTAAATTTTAAATGATTTTGTTTTACAAAATTAGTAGTACATTTTATTTAAGGATTCTCCTGCAGTGAATGCAGTCACAATCAGATTTATTTTATCTTTTAACATCTGTGAACGTATTACATTAGTCATCCTTTCCATTTCGGTGTCATAAATATTAATTTACTTCCTTCAAACATTTGGGCTCTTAGATATAAAAAATGCTATATGATGCATTGGGAAGGTCTATAAAATAAATTTAATTTATGTTATTTGCAAAGGTATGGAAGGAAATAAAAATATAAAAAATTTATTTTAAATAATTGAGAGGAAGGATCTATGGAGGTCACAAGTAAGATGGACCTTGAAAGATAACATATTTCCATGATAATTCAAATTTTTAATACCAATCATCAGAGAAAGCAGTTTACCTTCAAAAATGGTATAAAATATGTAAATTATTTTAAGTGCTCAAGTATTTTAAAATGTATTAAGAGATGTGTTAATAGCAGGCCATTTCAGAATTCAAAATATTTTCTATTTAGTACATTTTTGTCATCTCACAATTTTAACTAATAAGTTGTAAGACTTTCTTTTTCATTTATTCTTCAATGATAATGCCTGTCTGTTTTCTTGATTCTGCAAAATACAAATTCCAAAGTCTATACAGCAATATAAGAAACAGAATTTTACATCAGTTTCAAGTGGAGCATTCTTTTTTCCACTATAGTAAAATATAATTATTTTTGTATCAAGTGGAGTCATGTAGAGTGACAATCTACAATGCAAGGACAGATGGACCATGTTTTTTTCAACTCTCTGAATAAAACAAAGCCTCTTGATTTGCCTATATTCTTTTCTAATCATTGTAACTTCACCTCCAGCTATGTATAATTTTAGGGTCCTTTGCTTAATGTCACCAAGGTACTGTGAAACTTCAGTGTTATTTATGAAAAGTTTTATGTTTTAAAGAATCACCTCCTATCTTTTTTTAAGCAAAAGCAATGTACAAATCTTACAAAAACAAGATAAGGGATTATTATTGATTTTATAAGAATAATCTTTATAAGATAAATCTAAGAAAACAGAACTTCCTGATGGTAATAATTGGATAAAGAAATCACCAGTAGTCTGATAGTTTAAGTAACTTAACAATTTAGGAAAAAAAAAAAAAAACTAAAAACAAAACACAAGAAATCCAGAATTAAGGGGGAAAAAAACCCTCCAAGACTATTAGCTAAGCTCTATTGCTTTAAAGTCAAATTTAAGTCTTTACTTTGTGTGCTTTTCGCATACTATAATCTAACTTTTAAAACCTTAGTTTACCTTCAGCTTTGTATTTGCATTATGATTCCTGAATTATTAAAGTTCATGAATACCTTTCTATTTTAGAATTGGCTCCATAGCACAGATTCGTTAGTTTTAAAGGGAAATTGATTCATTTTTGTTTACATACATCTTTTTGAAATTGCCGCCTAAACGATTTGAAATATACATATGTTTAATATACTGACAGTTTCTCATGGTTTAACACTTATACTATTTTCTGTATTCACCAAGATTTTTTGTAATTATTCTCTCAAGATGTCATTTAATAAATATAGTGTTTTTTTACAAAATTTAAATGAAGTTTACATTCTTTTGTCTTTTTATCACAGATCCTTATTATAATCTTATTATACTGTTTTCATTTATAGAACTTTTCAAATTGTCACACTCAATATCACCTGTTTAATCTATTGACAATTTAAATGTTTTAAGCATATATTTCAAAGGATTATTAATCACCGGATACAAAATCTTTGACACTATCAAGGTCACTTTTTGGAAATATTGAAAGGAACATTGGGAAAAATATTTCTTAATGATTGTAAACTACTCCAAGTCATGATGGAACTAGTAATCAATAATGTGGCAAAACTGAAATAATTTTTAAAATGGTAATAAAAGAACCAGATGGAAATGAGAAATTCCTCCAGGGTTACCATCTTTAACCTTTTTTTTTAATGCCCCACAACAGGTTGTCCTCCTACCCATGGATGCCTATCTGCTCATCCCAAATGTTAGCATGAAATATATAATCTAAATCAAAATGCAACAATTGTAAACTTAAGTGAACTAATTTTCTGGGCATTTGATTTGCTGATCTTGAGAAATACAAAATATTTATACAGAAGAAATATTTATATAGGTTTATTTTAACTATTAAGGTATAAGTTAATACAGAAGAAATATTTAGGTTTATTTCAACAATTAGGATAAGATCCAAATTGATATGAAAATGTGTGAGGCAATTTTTAAAGTTTTCCTTTTACAAATAGATTAAAGAATTTTGCCATTTACTATTATTCCATGTGATTAACATATAGTTTTGTATTTTTTTTTTGAAAAAAAGATAAAAAAATTCAAGAAAGTGTATAAAGGCCATTCATATGTTCTATTTTACCATGGCACCATGTTGTATTTGACATTAGAAATTTTAACCTACTGGTGGGTTTCTTTTACATAGCATATTTAGAATTAAATGGTTATTCAATAATATTTTTCATTAAATCATGGCTACAAAATTTAGGATTTGACAATATAGGCATAATAGGTTGGGACATATATTTTTTTCAAAACATCTCTATACTCTTCAGAAATATACAGTAATTTCTCTCCTACATTTTTATTTTACAAGGGTACTAGAAAAGCCATCAATATATGTTGGATTTTGTCAAGCATTTTTTACTCAAAAGCCAAGAGAGGCACTGAATCATAATAAATCTAAACTTCTTGGTATTAGATTCAAGACTCCTCTTAGATCTTTTTACAAATAAAGAGTGAGTAGTGAGTCCTGCAAAACTGGGATTAAAGACAATAGACCAGCTACTTACATTGTGATCATGGTCAATTTAACTCACTATTTGAATTTGCTTTGTTCATATTGAACAACATCGAAATAATTCTGTTTGTTAGCATGTGCTCAGCTACACGTTATAGACAAGCCAACTGAAAAAGGCTTTAATAATAAAGAACACTATTAACCCACAAAAATGGGAGTCTGAGGATACTTCAGAATCTTTGACTCAGCCATTCTGCATTCTGGCCCTGTTTATCTCCTATCGTCCTGTCTTCATATCCTTTCATATGCTGTTTGCTGTGTCCACGCAGACAGGCTTCCCTTGCAGACAGAAGTTACCAGCCAGAAACTTACAAGACCAAATGCTTCCTTTGTCACAGCCAGCAGGAAAGAAAGAATCTATATTCCTTTGGGTATACTTGAGAAAGTATATTCCAGGAAATCTTTAGTAAAATTACTGTTGGACATTATTGACCAGAATTAGGTCAGATGACCATTCCAAAACCAGTTACAGGAAGGGAATAGAACACCATTACATCAATCATACCTATCTCTTAGCCCAATGAACATTAGGGAGTAATTGTCATACATATATCAGATAATTATTTTAAGTAAAATAGCATTTGTAATTTGTCAAGTTTAGTGCATGCCATAAAACAGATGTTCAAAAATTCAAGGTTGCTAGGAGTGAGAAGAGTAATGATGATAGTGTCTATTCAATATTTGCTGAACTATGCTTTCCATCTAATCTCTGAGTTATTTAAAAACCTCTACACTCTTTAGTCATATTCATTTTGTTGCCCATATGTTAGAACAATCTAGTTGTGATATCTGTCACTTTGCTAAATGCAGGATTCATTGTTGTTATTGTGGCCAATTATATGTGTGTATGTGTGTCTGTATGTGTGTTCATGTATATCTATATCTATATCATCTATATCTATATCTCTATCTATCTATCATCTATCTATCTATCTATCATCTATCTATCTATTTATCCTCTTAGTTATTTTTAGGATACCTTAACTCTATAAACTAGTGAAAAGGGCCACCATCCTAGTAAGAGGAGTCTGATCTTCATTCTAAGGTCTCATGACTTGTAAGGGCTATATTTCCAGCTGAAGCCTAATTGACTCATATGTGTTATCATTTTCCCTCTCAGTAAATCTATTCTTTCCCTTAAATTCCCACCCCAAACTACTGCAGCCTCTAATGGACCACTCCATTTCTAAGTGCTCACTGAGCACCCACTCTAAATCCATGTTTAAACAATGTGCACCATAGTCTTTTCTTAGTTCATTAATTGTTTTATAATTGTACTCTGCTTGTTGGAAATTTATGACCTTTGTTTTTACAAAGCAATCTGACATGTTTACAAAATGCTAAGTAAGGGGGTGTATTAGTTTCCTAGAACTGCTGTATAAAGTATCAAAAACTGGGTGGCTACAACAGAAATGTATTGTCTCACATTTCTGGAGGCTATCAGTCTGAAATTAGGGTTTTGGCAGAGTTGGTTTCTTCTGAGGGCTGTGAGGGAGAATCAATTTCATGACTTTCTCTTAGCCTCTGGTAGCTTCTGGCATTCCCTCGCTCATAGATGGTATTTTCCCTGTGTCTACACATTGTCTTCCCTCTGTTTGTGTATTTCTTTGTGTCCAAATTTTTTTTAAAAGTTTTTTATAAAGACACTAATCATTGCATTAGGACCAACCCTTATGACCTCATTTTAACCAGATCACCTCTGTAAAAACCCTATTTACAAATAGCATTACATTATGAGAAAAAAAAAATACTATTTTTTCATAGAGATTTTTAAAATTTATTTTTAATTACAGTTGACAACATAGTGATTACACACATATATACCTTACGAAGTGATCACCCCAATAAGTCTAGTACCCATCTGACAGCATACATAGCTATTAGTATTTTTGACTATATTCCCTGTGCTGTGCTTTACATCCCTATGACTATTTTAATAACTGAAAATTTGCACTTCTTAATCTCTTTCACCTTTTTCACCATTCCCCCAACCCCTTCCCATCTGATGACTACCAGTTTTTTCTCTGTATCTTTATAGTTTCTTTAAGAGCAGGTTTAGGTTTAGCAACATCAAGCAGAAGGTACAGAGATTGTCCATACACACCCTGTCCTCACGTGATCACAGCTTATCCCACTATCAACATCCCACACCAGAATGGTACATTTGTTACAATTGATGAACCTATTGACAGATCATTGTTACCCCAAATATAGAGTTTACATTAGGGATCAGCCTTGGTGGTGCACACATTCTGTGGGATTGGACAAACTTATAATATATTGTCAGCATTGTAGTGTCACACAGTATTTTCACTGCCCTAAAAATCTTCTTGTTCTACCTATTAGTCCCTCCCTCCCCTCAAATATATCTATTTTTGAGGAATACAATTCAACTCATAATAATGGACATATATTTAAATCAAAAGATTAAAAAAAGTGAAGAACAAATGAAATAGTTCCTAAGTATATTGTCTCATAGCATAGGTTTATGTAAAAATAGGTAGCAACGTATAGGCAACTGGCTTTAAAAGTTAGGAAAATATAGTGCTGCAAGTATTTCGCTTCTTAAAATTGAAATCCATCCTTGAAAAATCATCTCCAAAAAATATTTTAATACATGATTCAAATATTATAGTTTTATATAAATTGTAGAGTATTATTTAGTGATTCGAAAACCAAAAAAAAGCATATTTTTATACTAAGGATTTACATTACCAGTTTATGTTTTTTTTGTTGAATACACGAATAGCAGAAAACTGTTTCCAAAATTATTCTTATTTATGTGTGTGTGTGTGCGCATGTGTGTGTGTGTGCAGTATAACATGAATTGCTGGAGTTTCTTGGTCTTGAGAAAACTTACGCACAATGGTCTACAAGTTGATTAAATTCAATATGTTCTCTAAAATACTTTTTAAATCATAGTATCATAACTAGAATAAGTCTAAATGACAAGACTTGAGGTTTATCTTTTTAAACAAAAGTGCATCCTTGAATAAACCTTTAATAGCAATAAATGGCTCAGAAACTATTGGCAGTACTTCTAAGTTAAAAATATAGTAAAACTACATGTCACCAAATGTAGGTTAAGATATAAATCACTAATCTATATTAAGGAATTAAATAGAACATATTTAACTAATTTGTCAATTATTTTGTCATTTAACAAATAAATATTTACCAACTTCTTATTTTGCAGCAAACAGTGCTAGCTACCAGTAATTAAATAGAAAATTCTACTTAAGAAATTCATATTTTATCATGAGGGAATAACAAAAATATATTTTAAATATAGTGTATCAATGAAATATTAAGGAGATTAATATGGTTGAGTTCCAGTAAAGAGGGAAAGAAATCAGATTTACCTGAACTATTTCAGGGAAGATTTTATAACTTTTAGTATTAATTGTAAGTAATAATGTTTCTGTTATTTTACCTATAATTCATTTAATTAGAAATACTAACACTTTTTTGCTTTTGATTCCTCTTTTATCTTTTCTCTTTCTATATTTTCTCATTATTTTTTCTTTTTTGTAAAATACCAAAGATAGATTTTTATAGCTCCCACTTCAAAGAAAAACAAAAACTAAAACTAATGCACTGATGATTTCTGTCCAAAATGCATATGTGATCATTTTAAGAAATTTTACTTATTGCTGTCAAAAATCTTAATTAACATTTTACTGATAACCTGAACTAGGGGAGATTACGATGGGATCACTGCATTCTTGTTGCCTTTGAGCAGCTCTTTTAAAACACTTGACTATATGTTGGTGCCTGGTCATGTAACTCAGTTATACTTGTATAATGGAGCTAAGCGGGTGCTCTGTTCCTAGTGAGTTATCTGAGTAAAATCTGCATACTACTAAATTATGTTACTTCACAGGTAATCATAGGATTCTTTGATTATTCAATAAAAATATTTTAAATGTACTTTCAACTTTGCTATTTCAAAGAAGTTCAAAATAATAAAGAGAATTTAAGTGACCTGATGTCCAATTATTAGTAATTATCTATATGATAAAATGGAATAAAGGCCTGATGTAGAGGAGGGTTTGAAGACTTTCCATGATTGTATAACAAGCATGTTCGTGTGTGTATTTCCATTTTGTAGAGATATGCACACACACATGCACACAAACCAAACTACTTGTTGTACAACATTACAAAAGATCAGACAAATATTTTCAGGCTATTGGTTTCTTCTCTTCTATCTATGATCATGATAAGCTCCATTCTCAGGACAAATCCTTCGTATGTGGACACCTTGACTATACAGAAGGCAGCATTACAGCCTTAGGACACCACTAAACGGCCATAATGTGGGTCAGTCTGGCTGCTCTTTTTTTTTTTTTTTTAACTTTTTTTCATCATCACTGCTGTCTCACCTTCCTTAGGTGAGCTGATGAAGCTGATTGTGTAGGAGTGCTAAGTCATTAGGTCAGTATTTCAGTCTTTCAAAATTTTGATGAAATACGCTGAAGATTTTAAGCCATTTGTAAGAACATGGATAAATCTTGAGATTAACATGCTAAGCAAAATAAGTCAGACAGGAAAAATTGAGAACCATATGATTTCACTCATATGTGGGATGTAAAACTGAAAACGACAAACAAACAAGACAAACAAACAAAAGTTCATAGACACAGATAATAGTGGTTACCAGAGGGAAAGGGGGGAGGGCAGAAGGTAGGGGGTCAAATATATATTGATGGAAGGAAACTTAACTTTGGGTGGTAAACACAAATTGCAATATCTATCTATCTATATCTATATCTATATATCTATATATATATACACACATATATGTGTGTATATATATATATATACACACATATACCCCAATAAATTTAATAATAAATTTTAAAATTAAAAAAAATCACAAACATAAAAAATACTATATGTTCTGCACAGGCCAACTTTTTATAACCAAGACAAAATTTCAACCTAATGAGCCTACTGTTATAGACATTTTCAATGTTGCAATTCAAATATATTTCTATTTAACAAGAGCTTTTGTAAACAAAATTTTCCTTTTTGTACATTGAAAAGGCTCCCATATTCCTAATTTTTTCTTCTAATTTTTTAAACTTGAAACAGTTTACATCCCATATAAAAATGAATAATTGAAGAGAACAGCATAGTTTTTTTTATTTTTTTGATAAAATATCCAATATTTGAAGACTGTTAATTAAAAATAACTAAAAATCATGATGAGTGCAGTGATAAAATTTAACATTATTGATTAAATACCACAATTCAAATATATTTCCATTTAATAAGATCTTTGTACACAAATTTATCCCTTTCATACTGTGAATTTTTTCTTCTGAATTTTAAAAAACAACTCACCCTGACCACCGACAAATACTCACATAAACTAAATTTGGAAGAAAAAGATTTGTTTATTGTAGACGTATTCTTTTATGTGCGAAGTTGTATCTTTGGTATTTCACAGCCTGCAAATCAAAATCCTTGAGGGAGTACTGCCATTCTATCCCAGGGAAGTGATTTGGAGTGACCCGAAGTTCATTGAAGGGGTATAGTCTCCTAAGCTCTGCACTGGCAGTTTGCTGTGTCATCAATCTTGTTCAGCTGAATAGCAACACAATTTGTCAGGACAACACTACATAAAGGATAGCAAAAGGTTATTGTTAGGTTATGAAGTTTTTCTGACAGGTGCAACGTGCTAAGGTTTATACAGGTGTAACACAAACCTGAAACTCAAAGTTTTGCTTTGTAAAGGAGTCTTCTCCTTTACAGATAATTCTAAAGTCTGAGTTTATATACTCCACGTTTCAGGGATGCAGTGTGAATCATAGCAGTTGCCTATGTAATCTCTTTTATAAGATCCTTCATTATTTTAATTAAATAAGAGTAATAAGGAAGACTTGATGTGAACTTGAGTATGAAGGGCACAGGAATATGGTTCCATTCTTCTTAGTAGTAAAGACCTAGCATGACAATTGACATATGATATATTGGCATTCTTGGCTAACTAATTGATTAACAAATATGTATAACACATTATTTATTGATGATAGGAAAAATATTGAAAGGCTATTAATCCATACATTTTATTTTCAATAACCTATGTTGTCCAGGAAATTTAAAAAATGTCAATTATCACAAATTAAATTAATATTAAAAAATTGATAAAGCCTTAATATATCTTCACCCGATACTTTCGATATGTAAATATTTTAAAATATTCTCTTAAAAAGTATATCTCTTTTAGAAGATATATAGAAGACAGAAATGCAAACCTGACAGATATATAAAAATATATTGGGAAATTATATACTCCTGTACGTAGTTGAGAAAACCTAAAACTATGCACAAAGTTTATATGAATTTTCGATCTTTAATTAATCATAGTATTTAGATATTGTACTTGTTTTAAAACTTGGTCCTGTTCATTTCTTTTGGAATCTATTTAAAGACATTAATTTATTTTATTGCCTACTAATGTGTTTTGTTGATGACTCATTATATAAAAGGTTAAAGTTTTAGTACAAAATAAATAGTAAATTTTCCCATTGTGATCTCACCTGAATTGTCATCAGCACAGGGAGAATTTGCATTAGAAATATTATAGACTTTGGATACAGAAATAAGACAGGTTCTATTTTGACTTGCTCACCTTGAATTTTGTACAATTTTCTTAGCTTTCTTATGTAAAAATTAAAAGATTGAAAATTACATTCTAATGTTTTATTTTTTTATTGTTTCTGTCCTGACTTAAATGTTTAGGTCTTATTGCCAGATTGTCATTGCAGAGTAGTACCATTCTCCAGGGTTTAATGTCATGCCCATTCAATGAGGTTCAAGGACACAAGGAGTTATTGGGAAATTTGCCATTGTCATTTTTCTTGGCTTGGCCCACAAACTTTTACTCATGATCAAAGCAGGCTTATAGAAGTGAAAAATCAGTGGTATGTACATTGTGCATGCTATCATGATCATTTACTTCTTCTGCCTATTTCCAACCCACTGATTTCCCATCTCAGGGGATACAAATCTGAATAGGTTCAGGATGCTCTGTATAAAAAGTGAAAATCATAATTAATCCGTCGTTTCACTAATAATGGAAATAATATAAGACGATGATATAGGTATTTTCTCTTTTTTTCCTAAAAGTAAATTATTAATATGGTTAATACCTATTAAAATCATACATTTTCTAAGGAATTTACATATATAACAAGTATGGCTCTGCTATTGCAATGTTGTAACCACAGACTTATGATATTTCACTGTAGAAGTTACACATACAAATAATAAGAAAATAACAACCTTATAGATTCAAAAAGATTGCGTTAAAACCTATTAAAACATTCTCATGTGGCGACATGTAGAGTCATTCTAATTGTAGAGTCATTCATATCCCTATCTACTTTTAAAAACGTAAATATAATTATCATTCATTATTCAATGAGAAATTAGAATATATATCTTATTGGTTCTTAACCTGCAGGTCTCTCCTGTCATTTAAAGTTTATTTAAAGTGCAAATGTTATTTTATATCTGTTAACTTGGAATGTTACTTCATTATTTGGCTTACTTATTTCAAGGAGAATTTAGATATTTTATTTAGCACTTCAGTCTCAGAAACCCAAAGCAATTATTTCCAAATCTATGAACAAGGTATTATGTTCAAGAAGGGATCATGACTGGGTCAATAGTTTAGAAACTATAATGTGTATAAGAGCCATCCTTAGCTATGTAAAAATAAAATAAAAGTACTCAAAAATAAATATGAGATAGGACATTTGATCATTGTGAACATGTAAGAACTTAGATATTGCAGTAGCAGAGGCATCTGAGTGTGTGATCCATATTCCCAACTGTATATCTGTATGTATGTAAATTGCATTGCTGTTGTTGTTGTTGTTGTTGTTGTTGTTGTTGTTATTATTATATTTAAGTCATTACTTGAAAAAAGGCCTGATAAGCTCACAGCCAATTATCTGGATATGATTATTTTAGTACAATTTGTTCAAACCAAAAAAGGCTGTTTGTAGTTTGAGGCAGAATTTATGCGTCAGGCTCTTTCTGATTTCTTAAGGCAATTTGAGCCCAACAGTGGTCATTCTGGAAAATAGATTCTTCAAAACGATGTCTCAACCAAGGTAAAGAAATTGGTTTTACACGAGGTGATACTTTTGCAAAATAAATGATAGGGTTAGTGAGGCATCACTGAATATCAAATTAAGTACCATTTCAGTAGACATATAGATGTGCCTGAAAGTAATGAGAAAAGCAAGTTTATTAATAGTATTATTTCTTTATCATTATCTTTTTTTCTTATTTTCTTATTCTTTTTTTCCTTATTCTTTTCATCTCTTCCTTCTTATTTTACAGAGTATTTCTGTAGCATAGAGCTATCTTATGCTAATATATATTAGCTTCTCTCCCCTATTCTGGACATTTCTCAATCATATTCAATTAAGGAAAATTACATAAACATCTCATTACTAAGCAAGATCCCACTGGTTCAGCACCATAAGCAAATTCTCTTTATTTAGAAAAAAGTTAGCTTCAAAATTCAGTGAAAATTTACATTGGGAATACCTTAAATTGTCCTCAAGGGGAAATACATGTATGTAAAATAAAATTGATGTGATGACTTTTTTTGGTATGGAGAGTAGGGTACAGTGTTGCATCATTGCTCCCACTAGGGGAAAAGGGACAAAGAAAACAAAGACAGAAAATATATTTTCAGAGGAGTGGAAGTGAAATATTTGGTCAGTCAAGTTTTGCAATTAGCAAAATTTAAAAATAATATTCTCATATAGAATTTTTTTTCTTAAATTTCAGATGACTATGAGTGTAAATTTGATGCTAGGATAGCTTTAAGAAAAGTCTCAACTGTCATTTCAAAAGGAAGGTATATCAAAACTGTCCACTGTAAATGTAAATGCATTGAAATAGAATTATATGAATTCAGTAGTGCCAGGATGCACAGCAGACACACTGCATAGGGTATGAATTAGTGAACATTGACATGTGGATCTGCTCCCATCTAAAACTGCTTAATTCAAGTAATAATTTCACTCGTTGTTTTTAATTTTTAGAACATTCTATAGTTGATAACTAATGATGCCAAAATCTTTTTATGTACACTTTTCCTAATAGTCTCAATAATGAGAAGAATATTGAAAAAATATGCTTAAGAGCTAATGACTCAATTTCTGTCATCATTAGATAAACAAAAATATAAACATTATTTCCCAATCTATCATCTGGAAAACAAGCATCTTGATAATCTCTAATGCTCTTTCAGCCATAAAAGTTTACAGATGTATGGAAATATTTCAAATTTGCCCTGCCAAAATTTTATAGAAATATGCATTCCAGTCAAAATACTAAATGATATTAATTTTTAATAATTATAGATTAAATTGCCAAATTTTCCATTTACTATGAGAAATGATACTGTTTATGTTTTTAAGAATGTGTTGAATTCTCTGGAGCTACAGATCTTTTCAAAACAATTCTGAGCTGTTAATATAGGACATGCACTGTACCTTCAGGGTAGAACTTGTGGGGATATTTCTTTTTGGTTAAAGATCATTGATTTATATTAAATCATCACTTCTCAATGCTCATACCATTCTCTCTCCTTCACTGGTTGTTTCTGAGTCCTCTAGGTTCTTGAGCAGTCCATTTCAGTTTTCACCACAATTAGAACTGAGTCTCAAGGAGTATTTCTAAGGTGTGAATGTTTACTCTTCTACTCTATTAAAAGTTTCATGCAGTTACTGTCAACATAACTGAATATATCGAGCAATTTTAATCTCAGATACACTGTAGGATGGAATAATCCTTTTTTAATTGGGAAAAAATACAGTACAGAAATTCATAGAGCACATCGATTAACATGGCAAAGTCTTCCTTTTCTTCCAAGTAATTCGCTGACGTCCATGTCTAAACTCAGATTTCAGTGTATTTTTCCTCGAGGATCTTCTTGTTGCTTTATTGCTCCCCCTGTTCATTGTGATATTTAAAATGGGACGTAAAACGTGAGGGAAAATTGTGAGAGAAACAACTGCTGGGAGAATTGTGGGAATTTTACAACCTGTTACTTCCCATTAAGCATCCTGCATTCGTTTTGTTAAAAAGAGCAATTCAATAAGGAGACATACTAGCCTGCAATTAATTTTCTAAGGTTACTCTCAGCTAATGTGTAGATCTCCAAGTTGGCAAATAACTTCTTTTTAGCTTATAATAGGGAGAAAGATATCTAAATTCCAAGAGCAGGTGAAATGCAGACCTGAGATACTTAGAAGGATGTTTCATAAAACAGTATAGGATACTTTAAAATGTTACTGTGTATGAGAAAAAAAGGTTTCAAAGAAATATATGGCAAGTGTGTACAATTTATAAAATCAGTTTACAACATTCAGATTTTCCAAATAATTAATTAAGGTTGCAGGAGTAGGTGGCATATTTTATTCTCTGGTAGCTTACATATTCTTTAATAGTCACCGGGCTCTAATATTTTGAATTTAATATTAATATTAGGAAAGGATAATACATTTCATTTTGTTATATATTACGTGTTTGTTAACAATTAAAGGAAAATAGCAAATTCAATAATATTGCTATTGCCTGAGATATAAAGAAATCTGGGTTCTAAATAAATCAGATGGCTTATTTACATTTCTTGGTACAGCATCAACATGCCCTATGTGATAGTCGATGATTTAAAAATTTATGTAGGGGATGGGTGCAAATACAGTAATTTTGGGGAAATGTATCAAAATTATAAGAACTGAGTAATAGATTTTGCCTCAGTACCATTCTTTTAGCTTAAGTCATGCTAATATTTCTAATTAGGGGGAAATTATAGTGATCTCGGCCTCTCTAAAGAAGATATAGCACAATCTATCTTGGAAATTTAACATTTACCTAAATCTTAACAGAATTTATAATTTATTTTAGTAGCAATAAAGAAAATATTACTACTGCAAGAAGTTTAAAGATATTTAAACTTCTGATCTGAAATTCTGATTTGTTTATACCTCTTCATTCTTTCTTAAAGAGCAAAGTTCATCTGATATATCCAAATAATGAGATGAGTGAGTGGTAGTTTAATTTTAAATCTCAGTTTCATTTTAGATGTGTTTATATAGGCTTAAGATATTATACCTTTATTCTCTAGACAAACCAGAATGAGAGTCCATTAAATTTATCTACTTAAGATTTTAGAAAAACAGGAGAAAGGGTCTTTTTTAATAGCAGTTTTGCATGAACTAGTGGATGGTGTTTTTGTTAGAAATTTGTATTAACTACTATATCAATAATTGATTAAAGAATTATTTTCTGTTGACTTATAATAGTTATGTCTTATGTGCTATCACTCTCTTCATAAGGTATTAAATTATAGAATTTTATTTTAAAATTTATTCTTAATTATAGTTGATGTACAATATTATGTTAGTTTTAGATGTACAACATAATGATTCAACATTTATATACCTTACAAAGTGATCCCCACAATATGCCTGGTATGCATCTGTCACTACACACAATTATTATGATATTATGGACTCTATTCCCTATGCTATACATTACATTCCTGGGACTTACTTTATAACTGGTATTTTGTACCTCTTAATCCCCTTCTCCTTTTTTACTTATCCCCCACCCCTTCCCCTCTGGCAGTCACAAGTTTCTTCTCTGTATCTATGAGTTGGTTTCTGTTTCATTTTGTTTGTTTTATTTTTTAAGATTGCTCGTATGAGTGAAATTATACAATATTCATGTTACTCTGTCTGACTTATTTGCCTAACGTAAGTTTTCTCAATCCATCTATATCATTACAAATGCAATATTTTCTTTTTCATGGCTTAGTAATATTCCATTCCCTTCTTCACCCATTGCACATATTGGCTATTACAACAATGCTGCAATGAACGTAAGGATGCATATAACTTTTCAAATTATTGCTTTCGTTTGCTTCAGGTAAATATCCAGAGATAAAATTGCTGGATTGTACAGCAGTTCTCTTTTTTTATTTTTAAGGAATCACCATACTGTTTTCCATAGTGGCTTCGCTAATTTATGATCCCACCAGTGGCACACAGAGTTCTCTTTTCTCCAGATCCACTCACCAACACTTGTTATTTGTTGTCCTTTTCTTAATTGCCATTCTGACAGGTGCAACGGTATCTCTTTATGGTTTTGATTTGAATTTCCCTGATTATTAGTGATGTTGAACATCTTTTCATGTGTTTTTCGACCATCTGTAGAATTTTAAAGAGGTTTATCTGAAATAAATAAACGTAATATTACATTATTTTCCAGTGTTTACAGTCACTGCAAATTATTCATATATTTGAATTTACTGTATCTAGTGATTGACAAGGACTCAGTGACCTATCACCAAAACCATGGTGCATTCTTTATCTTTTCCCTTTTCTTTATATCAAATTAATCAGAAATAGCATTCTATCAAATTTTTGCCCATATTTTTAACACTCACTGTTTCTATTTTACATTCACTGATATCACTCTGATTGAGATTCAATTTCAGTTTTTGTTTGTGGTCACCAGAGTCTATCTTATTCCTCAATTGAATAACTTCTTGTTAGTTTTCCTCTAAACTGACTGATGTCACATGTTTAAAATAATCTTTCACCTCTACTACCAGAATGTCAATTTATTTCTTACCTCTCTAATCCTTAGTTTATATGCTGACCTCAAATTTCTCATACACTTCAAAGCTCTGTTCTTAACCATCTTTCCTATTCGAATTTATTCTCCCTATGTGATCGTATTCATTCTCATGACTTGCACTACTTTCTATGTTTGAGGATCTTCAAAGTTTTTAATCCCTACCCTTAATTGAATTCCAGGATTGCAGATCAATAATTGCAAATATATACGCTTTATACATTTTCTGTTTATTTTCCTGTCATCAAACTTGATAAAAATGACACTAATTTACTTCTGTTTTTGGAAGACAACCAAATTTATAATGTTTAGTTTGCAATCCCTTGCTTCCATAAACATTTAAAATAATACAAAGCAACAGAATGACTGAAACAAGAAAGCAAAATTTTTCTTTTATTTCCTATTGACTAGCTCAAAACCTCAACATAATGTTATAGTTTAAGAGCATTTCTAGGGTAAATGAATATTGATAACAGATTTTGAGTCCAAATGAATCAGAATGATGAAGTTATTTTAGTGAACTTGAATTTATTTTTTTATTACAATACTTTATCACTAAACTATCAATTAAATCAATGAACTACTATTTCTAATGAGTTATTAGACAGATAAAAACAATCCATTTGTGTTCTACATATTTTACTGATTTTAAAGATGTGCTCAATCAAAAATTTGCTGATTTGGAAGATAATTGTGTAATCAACGACTTGATCAGCAAGTCAAAGTGATATCCCCAACATTATCTTTGAGTATAGATATTTTAAATATTTCAGCATTGTGTGTTATACTTGTTTTTCTTTTTTAAATTATAACATTATAAACATATAAAGTTACAAAATAGGATAGTTAATAATCAATTATCACTTCTCATAAAGAACAGATACTAATTTTTCAGATGTACTTTGGACCTTTCTTTTGGAAAAATAAATAATATAGATAACCAAACTCTACTCTTCTGATCTTTTTTTCCTATCATTTTCCTGGTCTTCCTTCTCACAGGTCACCATTATCCTGAGGATGTATTTCTTATTGCTAGGCATGTTTTTATATCTTTACAACATACATTGTATCCAACAATAGTATATAATATTGTTTTTGATCTTTCTTTCTTGGTCTTTGCCTTTTTCCATAGTCCTGAGTGCTTTCGACTTGAAAAATATGTACTCTGTTGTATATAACCCATTACATAGTAATAAAACTTTGTAGTTTGCTGTAAAGAAGGATGCCTCAAAAAGCAACATTCTTTTAAGACAAAAAGCATTGCATTAGAACAAGATGGCAAAGTAGAAAGCACTGTCGCCCTACCTAGACAATTGGTCTGGCAGAATCTATAGGATGTAACTGTGTTGGGATGCTAGATTCTGTTGAACACTTGCAACTTCCAAAAAGAGGCTTGAACTGTAAATTTTAATTAATTTAGCTTGAGTTCAGCTCTTAGCACACTTGCACCTGCCCATCCCTCACCACCAGTCCAAAGCAGACAGCTGTGCACATGTTCCTGCAACTGCTTTCACACAGCTTGTGGGAGTCAGGGTAGGTAACAAAATATTTGATATGAGTGCTCTGATACCTTATTGCTGCTTTAGATCTTAAAAAGTGCAGACAAAGAGATAAGCCTAACCATTATAGTTATACCTCCTCTCATTGTTTCAATCCCCTCCCACTCTGTCTGAAATGATTTCTAGGGGATTTAGAAAAACAACACCCATATTTTCCCTTCTTAGTTTTTCTCATTTTCCCTTTTGGAAGCCAAAAATTAAAACATTAAACATTAAAGAGCCAAACATTCAAAAACAACTGTACACATGGAGAAGGAAAGGTGCAGGCTCAAAAAAGACCAGAGAAGACCTTAAGTTTACACCTAAGGTTGATCATCATCAGAGAAACAGCCTACAACAATAAAGAGTAAAGTAAAATAAAAATTATTGATAAAATGAACAACAGCAAACCCTAGGAAAGGAGAGAATGTGATTTCCAAAGTTATATTATTAAAGTGTCCAGTTTTAACCAAAAAAAAAAAAAAATGTTGTACAAAGGGAAATATGGCACATTCAATGGGGGGAAAATGGAAATGACATTAACAAAATGGAACAATGAATAAAGACACAGAAAACATAAAAAGAAACCAAAATAAAATTCTGGAATTGAGCAGTACATTAACTAAATGGAAAAATTTACTAGAAAGATTCAAAGGCAGACTTGAGCAGGCAAAAGAAACAATCAACAATTTTAGGACAAGGAAGTTTTCATGTCTGAGGAATAGAAAGGAAAATAATTGATAAAAAGTGAACAGACCCTAAGGGAATTGTGGGGCATCATCAAATAAACCAACACATGCATTGTGAGAGACTCGGAAGAAGAAGGGGAAAAGGGCAGATAACATCTAAGGAAATAATGACTAAAATTCCTGAATTTGATAAAAGAAATAAAAATAAACATGCAAAAAGCTCAACGGACACCAAGTAAGATGAATCAAAGAGACTCACATTGAAACACGTTATAATCAAATTTTTGAAAGATAAAGACAAAGAGACAATCTTGAAAGGAGGACGTGAGAAGCAACTCATTATATATGAGGGGACTCAATGAGATTATCAGCAGAGTTCTCATATTTACAAGGACAATTATAAAAATGTGTATTATTGTAACAACAGTTTATAACTCTCTATATTTTTTTACAGTATTTGAGATGAATACTAATGCTTGTATTATTCTCCACATCTTTTCTACATAGTTTAAGACACTAATGCATTTCAAATAATTATTAGTTTATGTTTTTAGTCATACTTTGTAGAAAGATGTAATTTTTTAACAACTCAAAGGGTTGAGAATAGAATGTAAAGGAACAGAGGTTTTTTGTTTGCTTTTTGTTTTTTTAATGTTTCTGAAGTTAAGCTGACATAAGTTAAAATTAGAGTATTATAACATTAGGATGTTAAATGTAATCCCTGTGGTAATCATGAAGAAAATAGCTATAGGACAGGCATAAAAAGAACTGGGAAAGGAATGTAAATGTCTCCTTACAAAAAAATAACAAACAAAAAACTAAAGAAAAGAAAATAGCAATGCAAGGAATGAGGAACAGAAAGACATAAGACATATAGAAAACAAATAGCAAAATGACAGAAGTCATTTTATCAGTAATATTTTAAATATAAATAGATTTATAAAACCTCTAACCAAAAGATAGAGTAGAAAATGTGTGTGTATGTGTGTATATATATATATTTAAATGATCTAACTACATGTTATCCATACAAGACTCACTTAGATTCAAAGACCCAAATAAGTTGAAAGTTAAAGGATGGGAAAAGATATTCCACGTAATAACCAAAAGAAAACAAGAGTGGCTATACTAATACCAGACAAACTAGACTTTAAAAAAAAAAGTTTATAAGAGACAAAGTAGGAATTGTATATTAATAAAAGGCACAATACATCAAGAAGATAAAACAAGTATCCATGTTTACAAACCTATTAAGAGATCATCAAAGTATATGAATCAAAAACCCACAAATTGAAGCAAAAATTTGACAGTTCTACAATATAGTTGGAAACTTCCATAACTCACCCTCAACGTTGTATAAAACAACCAGACAGATTAGAAGAAAGGAAATAAAGGACTTGAACAACACAGTAAACTAACTGGATGCAATAGACAGAGAACACTCTACCCAACAACTAGCAGAAATTCTTCTTAAGTGCACATGGAACATTTTTCAGGATAGAAGTTGTCAAACCAGATAAACAAAAGAAGGACAAAGTTCTTTTCTTTTTTTTTAAGTCACAATGCAGCTCTATAAATAAACCCACAGTTTATTTTCTTCGGTTTCAAATTCTAGCAAATAGGACAAAATACATCAGTAAAGAAAAAATAATAAAAATAGTTACTAGAATAGTTTCTAACATCTCTAGTTCACTTCTTAACTAATTAGAAATAGAATATATAACATATATGAACATCTATATAATGATAAAATATATCAGTATTTATCATTAATGAGCAACTTTTTAAAATTTATAGTTGGGTTAAAAATGAAAGCCCTTGATCACTGGAAGGCTTGCATTTTAATTAAAATTAACTAATTGCCTGAACATCTATGCACAATAGGTACCGAAAACAGGTATATAGTATTAATATATTAATTAGTTTAAGTGTGGGTTATCAGTGATTAGCTGAGTCTTACAATAAAGGCTACAAATAAGTATGTTTATTATTCCATGTGGATACTGTTAAGATTTGTTTTTGAGAATGAGATGTTTCTTTTTGTTTTTGTTGTTATTCTTTCAATGATACCTTCAAAAATACCACAGAGGGAAATATAGAACAAAACTAAATAATTATTAAGGGAAGTCTAAAGTACTGGAAGAACATCTAATATAAATTCAGATATTTAGTTATATGTTACTTTTTTTGGCTAAAAAAATTAAAAATAATGTTTAAAATACTATTGCTATTTCACTGTAACTAGAAATACTTCTCAATATAATAGAGCACAATTACATATAAATTTAGCCCATTTTTCTGAAGATCAGTGTTGGCATAAGCTGCCATATTTAATTTGAGAGAGTCGAAGTTTTTATTTTTATTTTTTTCATTTTGACTCTTAATATTGACATATTTTTGTCCCCAGTGAAACCAGGAAATTTTATTGAGCATCTGAAATATTATCTTCCTTTCCCTATTTGGTGGGTCTTTTTATTTATATGCTTTTACTGTTGCTTTTAAATAAATGAAAATATATAACTATGTTATCATCTTTTGGTCATTAGACATATTGCTGAAAATACAAAATTAGATTTTTTTAATTTTTATTTTTCAATTAGAGTTGACATTAGAGTTGACAATATTACTTTCTATTACTTTCAGGTGTACAGTATAGTGGTTAGATATCTATATAAATTAGGAAGTGGTGCCCTCTAGTAGTCTAGTACTCACTTGGCACCATACACAGTTATTATACTATTATTGACTATATTTCCTATGCTCTACTTCATATCCCTATGATTATTTTGAAACTGCAAATTTGCACTTCTTAATCTCTTCACTTTTTCAACCAGCCTCCCAGACTCCCTCTCATCTGGCAATCACCAGTTTGTTCCTTGTGTCTGTGAGTCTGCTTTCATTTTTTTTTTTCATTTATTTTGTACTTTGTTTTCACATATAAGTAAAATCATATGGTATCAGTCTTTCTGACTTACCTGTGATTATTTTGAAACTACAAATTTGTACTTCTTAATCTCTTCACTTTTTCAACCAGCCTCCCAGACTCCCTCTCATCTGGCAATCACCAGTTTGTTCCTTGTGTCTGTGAGTCTGCTTTCATTTTTTTTTTTCATTTATTTTGTACTTTGTTTTCACATATAAGTAAAATCATATGGTATCAGTCTTTCTAACTTATTTCACTGGATATAATACCTTCTAGGTCCATCCATGTCATTGCAGAGGGTAAGATTTCATTTTTTATGGCTGAGTAATATTCCATTACACATATGTACCACCTCTTTTTTATCCAATTGTCTATTAATGAGCACTTAAGTTGCTTCCATATCTTCTCTATTATAAATAGCGCTGTAGTGAACATAGGGTTACGTAGATCTTTTCGAGTTAATATTTTGGTTTTCTTAGGATACATACACAGAAGTACAACTGCCTGGTTCTATTTTTAATTTTCTGTAAAACCTCCAGACTGTTTTCCATAGTGGCTGTACCAATTTGCAATCCCACTAACAATGCATGAGAGTTACATTTTCTCCACATCCTCACCAACACTTGTTTTTTTGATTTATTGATGATAGCCACTCTGACAGGTGTAATGTGATATCTCATTGTGGTTTAATTTGCATTTTTCTGGTATTTAGTGACCTTGAGCATCTTTTCATATGTCTATTGGCCATCTGTATGTCCTTTTTGGAAAACTGCCTATTCAGGTCCTCTGCCCATTTTTTAATTGGATTGTTTGTTTTTATGATGTTGAGTTGTATGACTTCTTTATAAATTTTGGATATTAACCTCTTATCAGATGTATCATTGGCAAATATCTTCTCACATTTAGTAGGTTGGATTTTTTTTCATTTTGTTGATGATTTCTTTTGCTGTGCATTCTTTTGTTTCCTTTACCCAAGAAGATATATCAGAAAAAAAAAATGTTACTAAGAGCAATGTCAGAGAGACTGCTGCCTATGTTTTCTTCTAGAAGTTTTATAGTTTCAGGTTTTACATTTATGTCTGTAATCCATTTTGAGTTTATTTTTGTATATGGTATTAGAAGGTTGTCCAGTTTTGTTTTGTTTTTTTTCTTTTGCATGTATTTCTCCAGTTTTCCCAACATGTTTCAGTAAATAAACTGTCTTAACCCCATTGTATATTCTTGCCTCCTTTGTCATGGATTGAATGACCATATAGATGTGAGTTTATTTCTGGGCTCTCTCCTCTGGTACATTGGTTTATATATCTGTTTTTGTGTCAATACCATGCTGTTTTGATTACTATAGCCTTGTATTATAGTTTGATATCAGATAGGTAAGGTTTTGTAAAAAATAAATATTTCTTATATTAACAAACAATAAGCCAGTGTTATAATAACTACTCCAACCTTTTCCTTCTACCATGTCCTTTAAAAATGCTATTTATTTGAAAAAATTATTACTTACTAAAAAAAAAAAATAGCCTTAAATTGTATTGACTTTAAATTTGGTACATATAGATATACTAAAATATCTATATCTATATCTATATATCTATTTCTATCTAATCTATCTATCTATCTATCTATCAATCATCATCTATCTATCATCATCTATTCTTCCCTAAGTGTTATTTAATAATTATTATGCTGATATAATTGTCGTAAGTATATTTTGAAGAATGCGTTCTCCTTTTAACTCATTGTTCACTTCATTTTAAGAATTTGGGAAAATATATCTTTCCATTGATGGATGAGACCATTTCATTTTTGTACAATGTCAAGAGGGTCTTTAGCAATAACAGGTAATCTATGATTAAAAAATAAAAATGCTTTAGAATTTTGCAAGTGTTACATATATATTTTGTGTAAGTAAATGTGGTTTCAGCTCATCACATTTTAAACATACACATTGTTTTTATCATTTAAAGAAGCTAAGAAAAATTACTAAATTTGTTTCAGAATTACTGAAACAAATCAGGAATTAGAGAGTTCAGTTCCATATTCTCAAAGAATAGTTTATATAGTTTACCTTTCTGTTTCTTTGTGTAGACATAAGATATCATCCATACATAAATGAAAACTGTATTATGGAAAAGCAATTAAATGTAACAAATATTGTTTTAAAATATAGTGAAGTTAGAAGTGCTAAATTTCACGAGAGCGTTGTAACCCCAGGTCCTAGAATAGCGTCTGGCACAGTGCCTACAACAAAGATATTATTAATTTAACAAAGATATTTAAAAATAAATTAATAGTGGGTAAATAAATTAGTCTTATTGAAGACAGTGTATATCAATTTTATATAAATTCATAATTTTCTTGCCATAATATAAAAAATAAATCCATCTAAATTATAGAATAGAATTTTTACATGAATTATTCCTAATAGCCAATTCAAGAAGTATACAGAAGAAAAAGATTTAGATTTTTTCCAGAGGTTGGAATAAATTAGTAATCTTCTTTTAGTTCTTAAGAGTATGTGGGGGCCAGGTGTTCATGATAGAAATTGACAAGATATAGTCATATGTTATGTTATAACTTAATTCACATGCTGAACAAATATTTTTGTTGTGTTTACTGTCTAATGAACACTGTGCTAAACACTGGACATACAGCCATTAATAAGACAAATTATGTTTTTTTTCTCATAAAATGAATCTTTTAGTCCAGGCTGTCATTTATTTCTGGATGATATCTTAAGTCTATACAAAGAAACAAGAAATTCAATGTAGCTACTAACATTGTTTGAGAACATGGAACTCTACTACTCTCTTTATCTTCCTGGTTTTGTCTCAGCAATTCTGAGAAGAGGATATTCTTTTCTTAGTTTCCTTCCAAAAAGAAATGAAGATGACTTGTACGTGATTACAATCTAATACTACATTTACTTAGACAAAATGAACTTGGACTTAAGCAAAACAAAACAGCAAGAATAAAGTGAAATTTATACTGAGGGAACAGATTTATTTCTTAAGAAACATTCATTCCAGCATGTGAAAGTGCAAATTTATAAATTTAGAACATATAAAGGCTTTGGACTCTAAATTTAGCAATCAGCTGAATCCTTCAGTGCAGCAGCCCTATTTAACCCTGGCAAAGAGCCAGTTCCTTTTTCCACAGACAGCGGTGGCTATTGCTCATAATGATCTTTGAAGCAGGTGCTTATGCATTTCTGTCATTAGTATAAAGGACCACCTATTTCAAGTCAGGTGATAAAAATGAAAGTCTAAATGTCGATTTTAATATCATCAGATTCCTTCAAAAAAGACCTTGTATGTTCATTCAGTAGGGGGTGATTTCACACAGTTCTCTAGTTCATTCATTCCCTGCAGTTATGGGAACTCCATCTCTGAAACAGCAGTTGCTAAAATAAAGCAGACATAGCTGAAAGCCAATCATTGGGTTATTTTATTTACTTAATTTATAAATTCACACTAGCCTGAATTTCTGAGCACGTGTGCAGAATACAAATACTTAGAGCAAGGAAAATCCCCCATATGCTTTTCTGATGTGGAATGTTCCCAAGCATCGTTGCAGAGTGCATCTCACTTGCCCATTGACAAAATCATCCTTTCTAGACACACTCTCTTCTTGGCTTACACTTACAAGCCAACTCCACAACTTAAAAAAATCCAGTTGAAAGAATAGGTGTTTTTGGAATTCTGTATTTGAGGGTGCCAAACTTGAACATAAGGATATTTCACAAATGAAGAATATTTTGTGCTTGAGTCTACATGCTAAGAGCCTTGAACTGATCTCCAAAGGGAATATATGTTACTCATTGATAATAAGTCAGAATTAGGTCTTACAGGTATCTAAAATTATTATTCCCTCACACTTTTTATAATAGTTGACTATGAAAAATAAAATCACAATTTTGTTGGGTTACAAGGAAACGTAAAACAACAAAAATGAAGCATACTGTTTTCTGCGTTGGTTGATTCTCACAAAATTACAGATGATGGTGTGGGATTTGGGAGTCTTTTGAAAAAAGGTGATATTATGCATTTCATTACCAGAGCTGCTATAATTGCAGCCTCCTTATGGAAACCCTGTTTTTTAGCAAGCTTTGACTTCAGTCCTGGCCTTAGACAGTCTATCATTTGATTTTGCTCCATCTGGCCATAGTTGAATGAATTCCCCTAAATACCTGACTCAAAGCAGTCAATTTATAGAATGATTGATAAAATATGGAAAAACCACTATTTTTTTTCCTCCAAAGAATCTGAGTAATTGAGAAACTGAGACAATCTGGTTATAATAAATGCTGTATCTCAGAGTAGGTACCTGGGCAGAAGTGGGTCATGAAGGACCATGAAGAAGCCAGGCTAGGAATATACTTGAGTAAGGGGCTATGGAAAAATGAGCTGGAGAGAACTGTATGGGAGAGGAGAGTTAGAAAGTAGAAGAAAAAGATTCTCAGTTGGTGTTATACAGAGATCTTAAGCATATAAATATACACACTCCTAATACAGAAGTATCTCTCAATGAAATAGTTTCCTTAGGCCCAAATAATCTTCAAATTTGGTGATACTACTGATCATCATGTTTTTAATACATACCCAAAAGACATTAAAAAAAAAAGAAGAAGAAAGATATTACTATTAGCAAATGCTACATACACATCCTTTATTTAATGTGATCTTTGTGTCAAATATGTTCCTCCATTTAGGTCATATTTTGTGTATTCCTATGTAACAGACATTTATTGGGAATTCATCATTTCTAACATTTGGGATGTGAAGTCCAACCCTTAAGGAGCAGATTTTTAGGAAAGAGCGATACACAATAAACATATTAAACACATATATTATATAGTATATATCTTAGTTTAACACCCAAGGAGGAAGGAAGAAAGTAAGATTGGGCAAAGGGCCAAGTTGAATTGCACCAGTCTTAAAAAAGGGGTCTCACACGAGCTTTTGGGCTTGAATAGCTCTTGAACTTTGTTCTACCTTGAAGCCAAGTGCCCAAGCCTTTATTTCCTCACTCAATTTATGACTAACCATAGAATGTGCACTAACTCCTGGGAGCAAGAAAATTCTCTTTAGCTGAAGACAATTTCGGGAGAGGAACTCATCAGAGGGCTATTGACAACCCATGTTCCAAGCGCTGGGGGAATGAATCCTGCAGGGGCATCTAGATGTGACACCACAGAACTCTATACAGTATCCTGGAACATGATACGTGTTCTACAAATAGATGTGGGTACAGAGAAGCCAGGTTATTTGGGATTAAAATATAGAAAAGAGAGTAGATGATGTTTGAGCAAAGAGTTGAATGATGTGAGAGATTTAGATGGATTGGTAGTTGGAGAGTTTTGTGCAGAAGGGACAGACAGAGGAAACAAACACTTGGCATGTTTTAGCAATGATAAGCCAGTTTGGCTAGAGGAGAGTACATAAAGGTTGAGTATTAGGAAATAAAATTAGGGATGGAATCAGAGCTAGTCCTTTTGAGCTCTGTAGGTGATGGCAATAAAACAAAAAAATGACTTTAATACAAATTTAGACTGGAATTAGAATAATTGTAGGATTTTGAGCAAAAAATAAAATGTTTTAATCTATTTTAATAGCATCACTTTATTTATTTATTTATTTTTTTTGTAGTGTTGAGAAAGAAATGAGTGAGGAGAAGGGAAAAGTTAACAGTAGAAACCAGATCTGTTAGGACAGTAAGAGTTGGTGTTGATAGTAAGATACAGGTGAGAGATGATGGTGGCTTGAACTAGATCTGTACCTCTAAAGTTACTAAGAAGTGGTCAGATTCTTTGTTTATTTTGAAGTACAGCTAATGAGATTCATTTGGTATTTGTGAGAAAGAAAAAAAAGAAAGGCATCAAGGGTGCCTCCAAGGGACCCAACCTGATCAGTTGGAAATATGCAATTAGCAATAAGTGAGTTAGAGAAAGCGAAGCAGGGGAGGATATTTTGGGGTAGAATTGGACGGTAATGGGATGATTATCACGGAGATGGTATTTCAATAATACGAAGGAATGAACTCACCAAGGAATTATTGAAAACAAAGTGTGTGTAAGAGAGGAATCTGAAAAAAGAGCCTGAAAAATGATCAATGAGAAATACATAATTTTTCCACTTTTAAAAAAAGTTTCAGAAATTTTAAAAACAATTTGAAAACAGCAAAATGTTCTTAAATATTTTTCTGGCTAGTCACATGTCATCTTACTCTTTTCACAAGTTGTTTTTTTGTTTTTTTTTTTCCCCCCTTAGAGACAATGGGTGCCTGGGATGAAGAGATTTAGAAGCCCTATACAATGAACTCTTCTTAAGGACAGAATATCATGTGTTATTATTAAACCCATTTATAGATTATATATACTCTATTCCCCCCAAAAGCAGTATCTTAGATAGTGTGTCTCTTTCAAAATTATTCTCTTCGCCATGGTAGTCTTTAGAGATTATCAAATCTGGAGCTCCTCACAGATGATGAGAAACTATTCCCTTTTTATTTTTTTTTCTTTTTTCATAGATGTCACACCTATATAAGTAATACATTCAATGAGACACTACCAATTTATTGTAAAATTCATCAGGCAAGATATATTAAGAACTATACACCTGATTACCTCAATAGCTTTTCCTAGGATTTTGATATTAATAACCCCTCCCCTAATCACCTGAAGATTGAATTTCATGAGGACTATAGAATGAAAGAAACAATACACACTCAGTACAGGAATGCAAGCACTCATGTCGCTGTCACTGCTATGTGTATCTTTTGTCTAACCAATAAACTTTATGATATTTGAAACAATGAACCAAAACTCTGGGCTACACCCAAGCTACAGTCTACAGATATTGCTTATGCTACATTTTTCGGAGCTCCAATCTCTCCAGCATCGATACCTACAGTATAGGGCTCCTATTAAGAATGAATTATAGAAATGTTGTTTAACTCTCAATGGAAACTTCATGTTTTATGTGGTACTGCAGTCCTGAGATACTTTTTCTCCAGAGTACCAGGCGAAACTTGGAAGTTAGGCAAGTCCACCTTCACTTTTCAATCCCTGTCGATGTCAGTCGCTGCTCTAAATGTAAGCCCATTTAGCTCTCTCTGACCCCCATCCTCTCAGAAACTTGCACATGACCTTTTGGACAAAGATTCTTCCTAATTATTTAACTCATCTTGACCTGGGAACTAGTGTTTACATGTGTAGTCGACAGAAAATTTTCCATTGCTAATGACCCACTTACCTGAAAATCCAGGAGTCAGAACTGATTGAGACCATGATGCATCAGAAAACCAAAGAATAGTTTCTGGAATCTTCACCAGGCTATTTACTTGTTCTTTCTCCTGCCCTGGAGTGATATTTCTCCCTTTACATGTTCTCTGTCAGAAACACCAATCATCTTCACATTTTCCACTCCTGTTATAAAATAATTACTTCCAAAGCTATTCATTGTTTCTAGATCTTTTTCTCTAATCCTAATTATTTTTAATTCACGCATATCTTCAGGTATTCTTTAATATATCTACATTTAAATGCAGATATTTATATTTACATATAAATATTTATACTTATTTATATAGGCTTCGTATTATCATTCCGCATCTCCCCAGACCTGACGACTTGCACAAGTACACATCTAGTTCTGTGAGTCACAAACTTGTTCATTTCAGTCATAAAGTCCTATAAATAATTTTATTAGTAAAACATGAAAATATTTTAAAGAAGTAAAATAAACCTTAAAAAAAACACTTCAGAATTAGATTCTAATCTTGCCTTAGAAACATGATCTTTATTTTATTTTAATATAGTAACATGATAACTCAAGAACTTATAATCATCTAGAAAAATCTTTGGAAAAATTACAATGGTAGAAATACGGTAGAAGAAATATCATATAAACTGACTATGCTGTCATCAGAATTACATTGAAAAACATCTATATACCAGTAGAATATTTACCAGTATTGTAGAAAAATAATAAGATTGCACGGGTATTTCAGATTTGTAGTTTTCAACATGCCACACAACTGTCATTATTAAAACACTGAATGACCCAAAATAAGAAAACGATGGTATGCCCTATTGTATGAGAAAATGATATTTATCTTCCTGCAATAAATTTTAAGTCAAACTTGCCACAATTAATAGAAGACATGTAACATATTTTGATCAGATCTTTTCTTTCTGGATAATAAGTAAGTGTGGTAAAGTCCAAGTTCATTTTTATTACAAAACTCTGTTGCCTTTTTCTGACTCGAAGTCTTTAAAAAATACGCAGATCACTGTAAATTGCAAGAGAGTGAGCTCCAGAGAGCAAAATCTTGCTCATGACACTGCTACCAAAAAAAAGAAAAATAAAGGCATAGTTTCCCAAGAGCTAAATGCCAGACTGTGTCCTGACATTCATAGGTTAAAAATAAGATGGCCTTGGTTAGAATCAGTAATTATTTTGTGTTATTTTTGTTACTAAGGGACTGTCATTATTCTGCTTAACTGACATTTCACCCATAACTTTACTTGAACTGATTACGACAAAACATTAACCTTCGTATTGACCTTAGGAGAAAAGTATAATTATCTGAAACAGCTTAAAGTATCTTATTATGTCTGTGCAAAAATTAAAAAAAAAAAAAGAAAGAAAGATAATAATATTTTCTGTCAAATTAAGCAGCATTTTAAATTATAAGGTATTTAGCTTATAAGTTTATAAATGTGTGTTTAATGATTCATTTAAAGAATTAAATGCACGTATTTATATTTCAGGAATAAAATGTGAACTAAACATTTATAAACCACTGAGTTTTTATCCTCTCCTAACACAAGATGATTAGAGTTGTCTGTTCAGAAACCCAGGGCTTGTACACAGTTGGGAGGAACCACCACTAATATTCTGCCTCTTTGTCGTGGTATCTATGCTCTTCAAGTCACAGTAATCATAAATATCACAGCTGTTTAGGACCAGCATGATGAGACCCAAAATAGTGCAACAGAATAATCATTTAGCATTTTAAAAATCAAAATAATAAATGTTAAATGAAAATGCAATAGAAAACCTTATAAGGAAAATATCCCCAAGCTGCAATTTGCCCAAAGATAAAACTCTTAATAATATGTTATTTATCTTGGGGGTTAGAGTGGGTTACCTTTACACATAAATCAGAGGTTATACGACACTATTTTTTGATTAATCAACTTCGTTCATTATTTATTTACTTTCTGTTTTGATAGGAGAGGATTTGGCTTATACTTCACCCTCACATTTCCTCAATTTCAGTTTTAATCATTAGTTTTTATCTTTTCTCAGCTATATTTTCAACTTTAATTAATATAATTAAAGTTTTATCTATTTCTAGTGTTTCAACAGTATCTTTTCTCTTGATGTCTCATAATTGAGCACGTCAGGACTCCTGACTTTCTGTCCAATTCTCTTTCCAGCTTGCTTTAAGTAAGCTTGCAAGTTGTAGCTTTCCAATTGCTATGTCAAAGAAACATTCCATTTCTTTTCCCCAAATCAAGTGTCATGCATGATTTTTAGGAGTATAGTTAAAATCCACTGAGATCCATTAGCAAGACTATAAACATATCACAGGAAAATAAAAAGTATTGCTCAAAGGAGATTCTTCTTATGTCAGCATAAAATACGCTGTTATTTTTTAACATTCATTGCTTATACTAAAATTTTCTATATTTTAGCATTTCTTGATTTCTTGTGTTTAAATCACTAATTATTTGTAAGGCTTTCTAGTGGTCTTAGTGTTTCTTATCACCTTATCATCTTGTTAAGACTCTGGGGCAACTTTCATTGGCCTTAGCTCTATGGACCCTGATTTTCAGCAGGCATTTTGGGAACTTTCTGATCCATGATAGTTCATAACTTCCTTTTAGCTACGTCTATCATTTTATCATTTTTTTGGTCTCATAAAACTATATTTGTCAGTCATAAATATATGTAGTTGACAATTATCAGCTCACAGTACAGCTACAATAAAACAATAAATACAGTTTTTTTAGAAATGCTTTGAGTGCTTCACACTTTATTAAAAAATAGACTATTTAAATTATATTTTCTTTAAAACAATATGAATGCCTTGCATTGAAAAAGGAAGATATTGCAGTTGGTGTTTTATTTTGAAATCAAATATGCTTTGAAATTTTATTATACTGGTATCCATGTTGTATTTAAAAGAAACTGGTAAAAAGAAAATAAAAAAAACTAAACTAAATATATACAACTGTAATAAAGAACTTACAAGAGCATATACATATGCCACCATTTATATGGAGGGGGTTGTGAAGTATTTTATGATAATAAATCAGAAGTTTAATTTAACTTCTATAGACTGACCGACAACAAGGACTGGATATTTGTGATTCTTGATAATCCTTATCAACTAATCACCTGTAAGTAATCAGGGGAATTTCTGCAAAAAGAAGAGCCAATTGAAGTTTAGATCCTAGCTTAGTCATTTAATTACTATCTGGACATTTTTGCCAAGTTATTTAAAAACTGTGACTCAGAACCCACTTCTGAAAACTAGATGTAATAATAACTATACTTTTTGTTTATATTGAAATCTAAATGTGATAAGACTTGTAAATAGTCTAATCAAAAGATAGTTACATAATAGGAATTCAACATTTATATTAAATACTGTTAATACCTGAAGAGGATAAATGTCTATATTCTATCAATATACCAACTTTTTTTCAAAACCTAGGCAGCATCCCTCAGATTGATTTTATGATATACTAAGTCATATGCAAGCACTTTGAATGCATCAAGAAAATGAATTAATTCATTTGACTGGTTCCTTCTTCAGCAACGAATGTACCGAAAATACAGCACAAATCCAAATGTTAAAAAGAATATAGATTTATACTTTGTTTATTTTTATCACTCCCAATTACTTCAGCCTATTTTTTAAAAAAAATAAGTAAAAATGTAACAAAACTTAAGATTAGAATTTCTCAGTAATGACTGGAAAACATTAAAATTATATAGAATTCCTTTTAATAATAGTAACACCTAAACTATTCACATGTAAGCTCTGACTGTGCACAGTGCTGAAAAATGTTTCATAAATTATTTGTTGAACTCACTTAATATTGAAAAGAACAAAGTCTTCCTAAACATTTTTAGTTGGTTTTACATAATTAGTGCCCTAAATTGCATGTGATGATTTTTAAAGCTAAAAGAAATAACATGGCACTGCTGTTTGTTCAAAGAGTATCAAAGATTTAATAGCATACTTAGGAAGCCGTTTAAATCCAATTAGAACTATATGTTGAAATGGGACTTTTCACATCTGTAAGGTTGACAGTAAATATTTATTTTCTGAGTGATACTTGCTAATACTCTGCTTCCTAATTGCTTTCCCGTAACGCAGAGCAGACTCAAAATCAGTTTAAAGAGATTGCATGCACTTTTCCAACTTTAACAATAGACTATCTAAAAGGAAACATTTGTTCACTTGAGCACTACAGTTCTATTTTAAGTTACGTTGAATTTGGGTTAATAAACATGTAGACTTTTGTTTCCAACGTGTTCCAGTTAACTGCACAATTTAAAAGCATCACATTCCTCTCACCTCTTTTAAGGATTCGCGAACTATCTCTCGATTTTAGTATTTTCTGTTCTTATATTTAATTAGGAAAATAGTGCTAAGGTGTTTTTAAAGTTTAAATAATAATTTTATGTGTATTATCTATTGGCTATTTATTGTTTCCTATTGTGGGAAAAACATACTTCTGCTGAACTGTTTTTCTTTAAAGATTATAGGTGTTTATCAGATAATTTTTACCACAAAATCTTCCAGCATACATGCATTTGTATATGTGTTCTCTGCCATTTTCTGTTTTATTGGTTGAACACAATCCTATCTAATTCCAAGCCCTTCCTAACTTTGTCCTTTTTAGTTTTGCCTATAGAGTAAATATTCTCATCAACACATAAACATAATGACATGTTTACCATTTTAAAACTCTTTCAATTTTTTATCTCCTGCTCCACCTACTGTCCCATTGTCTTTCTATTCTTTCTCATAGCAAAATTCCTTGAAAGAGTTGTTCTTAATTGTCATTTATCTTCATCTTCTCCTTCCTTTAAAACAAACAGACAAACAAAAAGACCTGCACTTACGTTTTCTTTCCAGAACTATACATAAACTGCTCTTGAAAAGCACTGTGAAATCCAACAGTCAAATTTTCATCATTATCATCTTTGACCTATTAATGACATTTGGCATAAGCATTGCTTTCTCGTCCTTACTTTTTTTCTTGTTGGCCCCTGGGACATTCTCTTCTCACCTCACTGGCTTATTCTCTCAGTTTCTTCTTTATACCTTCTTTGAAATCCATCATTATAATTGTTCGGTGTCCAAATACATGGTAATATTTATCTGACCCACACACCTCCCTTAACTACACATTCATATGCACCACTGGGAGGCTAAAATTAATACATCGAAAACTTAATTATTTTTTGAACCCATGCCTAATAGGCTTCTCCCCAAGTGTTTCTCATCTCAGTAAATGCAGTCGATTTAGAACAGTATAAATTTAGAACGATATTGAAGTATGGTGTTAAGAACATTTATAGCAATGGGTGAGATAATTCTGATAGAGAAAGCCCATTGTTCCAGTGACTAAAGCCAAAAAATGTGATGTCATGAACTTCTGTGTTGCTTTCAGTCCTTACACGAATCTATCAACAAATCTCATGGGCTCTATCTTCAACATATTGTCAGATTCTGACTGCTTCTATTATCACCACAGCTATCCCAAGTTCAAATTACTATAATTTCTTTTTTCTTTTTTTTTTATATGCCTATAGCACTTGGTCTTCCTAGGTGGTCTCTCATCCAGGTACTAACCAGGCCCAACCCTGCTTACCTTCTGAGATCAGACAGGATTGGGTTTGTTCAGGATGGCATGGCCGTAGACAAGTTACTATAATTTCTACCAGGACTTTTAAAATAGCTTCCTAGCCTTTCTACCTTTCTATTCTCTCTCCTAAATGGTCTACTATCCACACAGTAGCTAGAATGATCCTTTTAAAGGTTAAATAAAATCATATCTCTTCCTTAAGACCATCAAAATCCTTTCTCATTTTACACATCAAATTCATTGACCTTAAATGCCTACAATGGCCTACAACCTACCCTCCATCTTGTACTCCCACTGCTCAGGATATTCTCTTCCAGCATCCTTGATTTTTCATGAAGATACTAAGGATGTCTCTGCCTCAGTGCCTGACATTCTCTATTCGCTCTAGCTTAACTGTTCTTTCCCTCATGACTGGTTCCTTCACTTTTTATAGGTATCTGGTCAAATCTCTTCTACTCAGGTGAGATGATCTTGTTGACGCCATCTCAAAATCACTATTCTTAGCTAGGTATCTCACTCTCTATTTCCTTATACTTCTTTTATTTTCTTCATAATATCTATAATATTACATGTTTCTTCACAGCATATGAATATATATTTGTGTGTATGTATTTATATATATAAATATATGCTATATGTGTAAATATATGTATATATTTGTGTTTTGTTCATCTTATACTAGAAAATGAGTTCTACTAACTAATAGATACTGTCTCACTCATTATCTGTTAAATTAATTATAATGTAGCAATATGTGTGAGTCTACCTAGAGAGAAATTAGAGAAAAGGAAAACTGTGTACAGGTCATGTGGAGGGAGTGTTTGGTAATTGCCAATGTTGCAAGTGTTTTTAGGTTTGATGACTGAAGATTCTTGGATTATGGCCTTATGTTTAAACATAGCTCAAGGTTGAATTAGACAAGAAGTAATTTAATGCCTCTTCTAACTATATGGTATTTAATTGCAGGAGTTATTTATATTATTAGAACAGTAAAATTAAAAAGTTCCTACTACAAAATAAACCAATCATCTAGATGTATATAAATATAGTATAGTATAGATCTTAAATAGTCTGCAGTCATAGATGCTTTGTGTTTCCTATTTTTGTATAACTTTAATTCCTTTTAACTATAAAGTGACTATGTCTTGGACAAAGGACCTATTCTTGACCTACAGTACAACCTTGCCATAATCACTACTGTACACTTGAATTCAGAATTTATGAAGTAATAAAGGCAAATTTGTGGTGTTCCCTGAAAATTATTTGCTGTTATATTTCTCATGTCTGTTTTTTCTGATGAAACCCGTGTGTGGCACATGAACAGACACTTATGTGGCATGACTTAAAAGAGATTGAAAACCTCCATAACCCAAAAAAACTGCATTAGCAGCCGGAGATGATGCCTTGAACTGTCAGCAGACACACTGAGACTCCTTTGAGTTTCAGCAAAGTGTTTTTGGAAAGTCTTTCTTAAAATGTTTGTGAAATCTTGTCACCTTACCACAAATTAACCCACTGCCTAACAGGATAATGACAGAACATTAGAAAAAAAGACAATATTGATGTATGATGTTAAAAAAGTTTAGAGTAAGAGCTGGGGTAATTCTGATAGGGAAAATCTAGACAGTTCCCCCTAAGATCTTGGGTAACCACTGAACTCTTTGGTAGATTAATATGATAAAAAACAAAAAACAAAAACAAAAACAAAAAAAAGTGTAATAAGAGTAAGCAAATATTAAAACTTTACTTATATCATTTTTATTAAAACGAATAATGTCTAGAACATATTATTAAAAAAGGAGAAAATATCTAGAGTATGTTAATTCATCAATACCTCCTCATGACCTTGGGAGGGCAGGATGATGAGTAAAGGGAAGGAAGATAAGAAAAGTAGACCTGGAACACAGTGTGATGAGATGGAGTGTGGAATCAAATTCTGTGATATGAATTCTGCCTCTACATTTTAAATGCTTATTTGAGTCTAGCTAAGTGATTTTCTTTTTCTAAAACAGAGTTTCCTCTTCTGCTAAACAAGGATCATATTTTTGATCCTAAGTGATTGTTATATGGGTAAATTATAAAAACATTATTGATGTAAAGAACATCATTGGTGTTAGCACAGAGAAAGAAATTTCAGGAGGATTCAGTGAATTTAAGGTGTTCTCGTCATCATTATTTGGCAGCTTACTCAAAACCTTTTAAATTGCTTTATCTATAAAATGATATCTATTTTTATCTATGTTGAAGGATTTCAGGATACTAGAATTAACTTGGCTAGAAAAAATGTTTAACGATTCACGTTTACTATTAATAAATAGTAAATAAATTTAGTAAATAGTAAATAAAATAGTAAATAAAAAATTTAAGCTTTAGGAATCTGTTGATTTCAAAGATGCTCTGCCAACATTTTTAGACCAGTTACTTGAGTCAATGAGCACAGGTATAGACATGGCATTAAGACCTTTCTCCATGACCCGTGCACTCTCCTCGACTTTAGGGAAAGCTTTGTAGCCTTAAGGCAAAGACAATTTCTAGAATTTGAAATTTTCCTTTACTAGATTCCTGCTTTTTTGTGACTAGCTGCACTGCCTGTATTATTTATGATTACATACAACTTGAAATCATCAAAAAACTCAATTTTTAGACAGAATCTTTCTCTCCAGCAAAATGGTACAGAGTTCATCAGCCCAAAGCTGTCACAGAGCAGCTTCACATTCCCAGTACACAGCTTTTACATGGGGGGCAAGGAATCTGGACGTTATGGGCCAACGGCAGTGACTGTCCCAGCC
The DNA here is from genome assembly GCF_000325575.1 of Pteropus alecto. Classification (NCBI taxonomy): domain Eukaryota; kingdom Metazoa; phylum Chordata; class Mammalia; order Chiroptera; family Pteropodidae; genus Pteropus; species Pteropus alecto. The sequence continues at coordinate 8,520,888 of NW_006432227.1, forward strand.
ATCTCTTCTAGCCAGGCTAAAGGAGGAATGTTGACGAAGAGTTACCACGCCCTCTCATAAAAAACAGTTGACACATATTGAACTTCAGGGAACTTCTGTAAATGTAAGTTTTAGGGCCATTGGGAAAAAAAAAAGGCATAAATATATAAGCTAAGACATTTTAATTTTAAACATTTTTTATCAGACTGAATCAGAAGAAGGACAGTCAGCTGTCTTTCCATTTTATCTCCTTATTTGAAAACTTACAGCATGGATTCCTGTTACAAGATCTCAGAATTCAGGAAATTACCATTCAGAGATTTCAAATGATTTATGGGCAAATTGATTTTTGAAGACTCTCCTGGAAACACAACCACCCACTATTATGTTGTCACTATGGAGACATTAATTTATGAGTTCTACACAACCCATGTAAAAATGGCATATTATCATATTATAAACAGAGCCCCAGGTTATTTTGCACAGTCAGTTCACTGCATGGCACGCCTTGTCCAGTGGGTGAACAATGGCGGAAATCTGGCCTCCAGTCCCTCAACAAGCCATGTGTCCTGGTGAGGGACATGGTAGCAGGAGGAAGAGAAGCTAGTGTATGATTCCTACAAATAGAGCTTTTCTTTTGGCGGCGGGGGTGGGGTGTTAATTTCTCTAAAGTAGAGAAATGAGAGTTAAATTATAATGGAGGCAAAGGAATGTGGAAGAAGGTCAATGGGCAAAAGACAAAAGGAAAATCTCAGATATCATAGGAAAGGGTACATGGTGCAGACTCTGGTGGCCTTAAATCTGTGGTTTTCAACCAGGTAGGATTTGACCCCCCAGGGGACATTTGGCAAAGTTCGCATCATTACTTCTTGCCATGACTGAAGGGCTGCTACTGGCATCTAGTGAGTCAAGGCCGGGGCTGCTGATAAATATCCGAGATGCACCGGGCAGATTCTCACATCAAAGAAAGAACAAATCCGAAATGGTAATAGTGCTGAAATTAAGAATCCATACTGTAAATGAACACATACAGTATTTAAAAAGAGTTAAAACGTTAGGGAACAACGAAGGTTTGCTGAAAGGAGATTGGCACTATCAATTTTCGTCTGATGTACTATTTTTTCCTGAAAATTAAATATTTTATTAAGTTAGCCATTGTTTCATGCTATTCAGTGAGTTGCCATGCAATGTTTTCACGTGAGAAAAAAAATCATGTCTCCTTTTTCCAAATGTTTTCTTTCTCAAAATGTAACAGATTATATCTGATTTGAAGTACGCCACTTTCAACGATTGCTGTGCAAATAAGAAATCTAAATCTCAGGAGAATTTTCCCTTAATTTTCTTATTCCATTCTTTTTTTTTTTTTTTACATAGAATTATTACTGAAAACTCTTCACTGAACTTCTGAAGTTCAAAATTTAGAAGCTGAAGATGGTGTCCAAAGATATTCAGTCTGTTATATACACACAATGTTAAAATAAAAATTATGTGGGAATTAAGTTTAATTACTTCAGTTTGATTTCAAATTTTATTTATCCATAGTTACAGGATACTTCTCATCCTGGATCATAATGCAGAAAAGGAAGTCTGAGATGGAGGAAACATCATTTTGCTTTAGAACAGGGAAGTATGAGAAGTGCTGCTGTGCTTTGAACTCTGGCTGACACTGCTCACATTTTTATTCATCTATAAATGTATGTGATACCTCCATAAGCATGCACTCCAGGTGGTCTTAAGCATCTGTACTGCTTAAATACTAAACATATATGTTATTCTTGCTGTTTAAATACTAAACATATATGTTATTGCAGTTTTATAATCCTCAGTTCTAAATAATATGAATGATCTGTTACAAAGTATTATATTGCTTACTTGGTGATGTTCAACAGAATTATTATTCTGCCTCTTTTCATCTGCAAAATGCTGCTTAATGTATTGGCATTGCAACTGCTAACTCATCAGAAAGGATATGACAGCATTATGCCAGCAGTTAAGAAAGATCTGCTGTTTAAAACAAAATAATTAGTTCCTCCAAATTTGTAAAAGTGCCTTTAGACAGTATAAAAGTCCCAAGATCATCATCGGAGCTATCTACATGTCACTCTCCCCTCTCACCTTGCACTATTCCGTGTGAATGTTATCTACATCGTTTCATCACATAAGCCAGGCAGCTTGAATATTTTTTTTCTCGGAAAGGGGAAAGAAAACCATCTCCTGATGTGTTTAGCCATTTCAAAAAGCAAATTTTACATTTTTGAGTCATTTAATTAGAGGAGAGAAATGTAGTGTGAGATATCAGCAGTCTGTGAGACACAATAGCGTTTAAAAATAGCACTGGGTTTGATTTGTAAACGAAGTTTTCATACTTAGGTTTCATAAAGATGAAAAAATGACAATAAAATAATAAGGCTAAGCCACACTGGATCAAAAATATGCAGTATTTCCTAATGGTGTCTCATGTGATGGTTACTCAATAATAAAATGTAATATCTTGGTTTTATGATTCTACAAAAATGTACGAGTCACCATGAGAAACACTGAAAGGTTTATGTACTCTTTATATTTTAGAAGAAAAAGAATTAGAAAAGCCAAATTTTAGAATATTATTGCTTGGGTTGTTTTAACATCTACATTTAATATCCTGGGCTTGTGCACACACTATTTAACCTCTCTACACCTCACTTTCCTAATGTTTTATAAAAGATAATGTTACCCTCTTCATAAATTAAATCAGGTGATGATTTAATATATAACACCAGCTTGTATTATCGTAGTCATAGTAAGTGCTACATAAATATTTGAAGAATCTGTGAGCAATGTTGAACGAAGTGATATAGAAAGGTAATCAAGTTATTTCCTAGTTCAAAGGATCCTAAACATCAACTGGCCAGTCCCGCTGGGGGTACCGATCACTTTTTTTGGTCTCACAAGAGGGCAGAATAGCAAGAGACAAACCTTTTTGACAAGGAATTTACCACTCCAAGAAGCAACATATTTCATGATGACTATTTCTTTGGATTCCATTTAGATAATTCTAACTCTTAAGAAATGTTTCCTTTGAATGAGCAATAAACACCGCTCTGTAAGTTGTTTGTTAAATGAAGCTATAAACAGAACCTTTTCTTCAGGATCCCTTTCATATATCGAGAGATGACATTCATGCCCATCCTAAAGCTCGTCTTTGTTTTGAATGAAACATCTCCGGTTCCTTTTTCATGACAAATTCCAAAACGCTATGCACCTGCTTGAATTCTGATTCAAAGCCTGCTTCAAACACAACGTGCTTTAGTAGACATGATATTTTCGTTGTTCCTTTAGAAGCCCAGTGTAAGTGCCTTTTGTTTTCTTGCCTGTGGGACTGTTCTGTGCTTTCAGCCTGCATCTCTTTAATTCTTCTTTGCATTCGGTTTGGTTATATTTTGTTTTTGTTTATTTGTTTATGATCTCTGTTAAGCCGAATACCTAGATAACATATGTGTGTGTTTTTAATTGCACATGTACATATTTGTGAGTCATCCAAAAATAATGTGCCATACTTTAAGAGTTCTGTCTAGTCACTTTAAAGTGTTGAATAAGGCAGTCAAAAAACAAAACAAAACAAACAAACAAACAAAAACAGCTTTGGTTGTTACTCCTTTCTTTTTTTCTTTTTTTTTTCACCTTTCATTTTAAAAATTGTTGAGGATGGATTATCTGCCAGGCTGAATAACTTACCTACATTACCTTATTTAATTTTTACAACCAATAGAGAAGATAATTACAAGTTTTCATTGTGCAAAGAGGCTGACATATGGACAGATGGTCACTTTTTCTAGTCCCAGACTCCTTGACACCAAAATGCATGTACTTTATAAGGTGGAAAATTGGGAATGTGCAACTTGGGAGCATATCTTTGTCAACAGTTGTGCATTTAATTTATTGCATTTTTAGTCTACATTTCCTCACTATTTTCATAACAATTTTGTGAATGACTTTGCCAGATGCCTTAATGACTTTCCAATATCCCATCTTGAGGTCCAGTTTCTAAATACTTTCTCAAACCTCAACAAAAAATAACTACAACCACAAAAATAAACAAAACAGAGGGAAAATGTTCAACCACAAAACTGTCTTTGCTGTCATCAGCTAAAACCAGGAACGAGAGAAAAACAGCAAACAATAGTTATTAGGGAAAATTAGACACAACTGTGTTTAGTGTCCAGCTTTGTCAACTTCAATAAGTTATATAATATTCCTGAGATCCATTCACTTTAAAAAGATGACTTTAAGTGTTCTAGTATCTGAAAAACTCCTAAAAATACAGTACCTGGCTTATTATAACTAAAATAAGCAATAATAAAATCCAGCACGTAATGGATTGGACGAACATGGTAGGAATGTAGCAGTCAGCATAGGCTAGTCTATGCAGTGCTAACAAATTGTCCAAATTTAGTGGCTAATACTATGAAAGTTCATGCCTGACTAATCCTGTGTGTCTAATGTGAATTGGCAGGAGAATTTTACTCACTGTAATCACTGAAGAACCCAGGATGACAGAGGCTATTTATACATCCTTGCCCAATTGCTGAGACAGAAAAAAGAAAGGAGCTATGACCGATCATGTGATGAATTTTAGAATTTCTGTGTGAATGCAATTAGTGCACTTATATTCACTGGCCATTCTAATCAATCTTATATGCTTTATATGAATTATTATAAAGTCCCTGGAAGAGAGAGGGGTATATGAATACTTGCTGAACTGATTTCTAATCAAGTGTCTCCAGAGAAACAGAACCAATAGTGTGTGCCTGTGTGTGCGTGCATGCACATGTGTGTTTGCGTGTATCTATAAGTGCATGTAAAATGGTTTATTATAAGAAATTGGTTTATATAATGATGGGGGCATTGAAATTCAGACCAAAGACAGCCAATGATATATAGTTTCAGTCCAAGTCTAGGTCGAAAGGCAGAAGACCGATATTCAGCTCAAAGACAATGAGGCAGCAAAAGAGAAAGCATCCTTTCTTATTTAGTCTTACATTCTAGTCAGGCCTAGAATGTGAGGCCCGCCCACACTGGGGAGGGCCGTCTGCTTGTCTCAGTCTACCAGGACAAATGATCTCCTCATCTAGAAACATCCTCACAAACACATCCAGAAATAATATCCAAGCCATTACCCAGTGGCCCCATCAAGTTTAACACATACAATTAACCATCATCGACTGTGACTCTAAAATCACTGTAAATTTAGAATATATGTGGGAATTTGCAGGAAAATAACTCATACAAACAAGGATTTGAAATAAACAGGAAATGTAAACATATTAAAGTGGATTTTTTAAAATGGTTTATATAAGAGTAATCTACTGCCTTCATTTTGTAGTTAGGAAAGTACCTGAAGATAAATCAATCTCTGGCCCTTATGTTTTAAACTCATGGTAAAAAAGCCAGAACTTCATCAGTTTCTTATTTTCATGTACAGTCACAGTTCTTTTCCCTTACACTCTCCATATTCCCATCCACATATGTGTCTAACATACTTCAAAAAAAATACGACGCAGCTGCCTCTGTAGCCATCTGTTTTATTGTAAGTTCTTTCCAATTTTATGTAATTTTTGAGAATTGTGTCATTCATGTATAAGGTTCCTCTTTTGTGCTACTCCAGGATCAGAGGATTGTAAATAAATATACATAAATTTTCATGCTTTATTTATGTTTATATTTTCACTAGAATAATACCTAATCTCCAAGAAGAGCTTAGAATTCCATAGCCGATAATTGGCATTCATTCATAGAAAGTCATGTCTAAACCACGGACAACTTACACAACTACACTTCAGTTATCCAAGCATTATTAACATTAATGGAATAGATCAGTCTTTATGTGAACTGAAATACTCATATACATGGTTTGCTAGTGTCCTGGCAGTATATAAAGAAGCTGATTGTCGCAGGAAATAGATATGTTGCAAAAAATGTTTTTTTCTGACTTGATATTTAGTTCCACCACCACAAAATAAAGGATTTAATTTTTCAATTCAGACATAAAAAGAAACACCAAAGCCACATTAGGCCTAAAGAACTCTAGAATCTGTGTTGAGGTTATTTTATATCAAAGGGTGAATTGAAACATTGAGACTGGATTTCAGACAGTCTGCTTTCTTCCTGGTGAGCAACTCATTCTGTCACATTTGATCCTCCCAAATCTGTTTAGCAGTGGCTTGAGTATTTTGGTAGGGCTAACCACAGTGGTTATGTTCCAGTCTGTTTGATCGGAGACACACCTGTCCTTCAGATGTTTCAATATCCTCTGATAGTTGTGGTCCATGGTACAAAGGCATTTTAGATGACAAAAAAAGTTTTATAAATTACCTAGCTTAACCTCTCCACTTTGTAGAAGAGTAAACATTTTTATAAAAGAGACAGATGCAGCTTCTGTCACTAACAGGAGTATCATTAATTGCTTCATCTTTTTGAACCTCACTCAACATGCGTTGCACGTAAAATCCTTTAGAGCTGTGGAAAGGTGACAGGTTTGTTCTGCAAGGAAAATATTGAGAGAAAATGTCATTTGTGTTCCCTTTCCTTTCCAACCTCTCGACTTTGGTACTTTCCAGAAATCTAACTTTATTTGGTAGATGTCAGCATACTGATACCATAAAATTAAGGGATCACCAACAGATGATTTAGGGAACCCTGGCTCTTTTACAAATTTATTACTAATGTGTTATTTGACATGGTTTGCTAATGGCTCCCTTCTGCTTATCTGATAAAGTAAAAGGTGTTATATCGTATTTTTTTAAAAAATTTTGAAACATTGAAGTGTTTTAAGAATCTGGTGATACGAGAGAAACCACTTTTCAGAGAAAGGAACAACACTCAAGTCTCATATATCAAATTAGATGATCAAATTTAAGAGTGTAATTCCCTCAAAGGAAACACTTAGCCTCTGACAGCAAATGAATTATATGTCACTGAAAATTGTATGACTCTAAACCAGATCATTTGAATATCTAATGCTGGGCTTGACACATCTGTTATAGGCAATAAGGCAGCAAAGTGTTAAGAGTGGAGGCATCTAGGTTAAAATATTGATTTAGAACCTTGTAGATAATAAACTATCCAAACCTCGATTTCATATCTACTATTTTCACCTGGCTGGGCTGATGTAGGGGTAAGCAATCACATATGTAAGCACACGATAACAGTACAATGCACTGAAGATAAACATTTGATTTATTAACTGAGAGATTGGGACATGGACATTTGGGGGCGGTCTTTACTCTGCTTACCACACTAACCATGTCTTTGATCTTTTCTTGTTGGGGTTTCCTATCTTCCCCTTCAGGCTAGTTTTATTTCTACCTTCTCTGTAAAATCAATCTTGTCCATTCTTGTTAAAAAATGTCTTACTCTTTTAAGTTTTTAATAGAATCTATTATCCGGATCATTCATTTTCTCCTCTGAACTTTGTATGTGTATATCTAAACCCATGTTGATGCATTAGATTTTATTAGACACTGCATTCACATTTCCTTTCCTTAAGGATCCAAAAGTGACAGTTTTCTAAAAAAGAAAAAGAAAACAATCTCCAAAAGGGGAAAGGGCTTATATTTCCAGGTTCGCCCTAAGGAAAATGGCTTCCATTGTGTGGGTTGATTGGCTGGTCTTGCCCTGTCTTTCTTTCTGGCTCTCACTATCAGCCACTCACACTTCCCAGATTTCATCTTTCTTTATTACAGATGTTGGCCCCTCCATTTGTTTTAAAATAGATGAACCCTGCCTGTCTTGTTTACTGGTGGAAAGTGAATTTACCTACATCTCTCTGCTAAAGTCTCTTAACATATGCTTGTGAATTGTGAATTGTGGCACTTGAAATACCTATTTTTCTGTCTTAAATAATTATGCTCATTTTATTTCTCTATGAACATCAATCAAAGGTTAAAGATTCTCAAGAGTTGTTGCTCTGGGTTTTTGTTGTTTGTTTGTTTGTTTGTTTTTAAGCATAGAATAGTTTATGCATGAGCATCTTGGATTTCTTCCACAACCAGTGTCACTACCTGACTTTGCAATTAAAGAAAACCGAAATAGGAACAGAGGAATCAGCAGGGGTGAATCTGAGGTCTCACTTTATGAGGTTTCAGTGAGGTAGTTAGCCAACTCCTCAGTGCTCTCAGAAATTGCATGAGGTCACTAGGGAATTCATACCTGTTTTGTTACCTGCCAATTTAGGTTATCCAGTCTGTTATGTCTGATACCATACGCAGACACCCGCAACGATACCAGCCCCTTCTAAAGCTTATTAACAGACAATATTTTAAACCATTAAACCATTTTTCCAGTTCTTTTCTTCCCACTATAGGTTAAAGAATCCTGGGTCTTTTTGTTCATTATCATCACAGTAATTCAACTGTAGCAACCTTTCTTTTACAGATAAAATTAAGTCCAACATAAACCAGAATGAATTAAGATCAGAGCAGCTTACAAAATTGCAGAACTATTTCATCTGTAAATCTTCTTTGAACAAACATGGGCAATTCATGCACAGGTAGCAATAATTATATAGTTTTGGTCCCTTCATGACTCTCTTGGGCTTCTGTTAATTTTAAAGAAATTAAAGAAAATGCACAGTCACTTACGTCTTTTGCATTAAGGAGATGGATGGGCCAAGTGTCAGTTTTGAAATTTTCTATTTAAATATTTTTTCCCACTGCCAACAAAATTTCTTCTGTCAGAGCAAACATGATTACATTAGGTCAGCCCCATCATTTACCAATATTTGCAAAAACTTGTTATAACTCGACTTTTCCATGTGTCTATGCAGGCGTAGCTGGCACACAAAAGCGTAAAAGCCACATTTGTTCAGGTTGTTTAGGATGGTTTGTAAGGTTCACTTCCTAATTCCTAATATTAGACAACTTTCATTGGGGTGTGAATAATTATCTCCACCTCTTCTTTTGGGCAATCACGTCTCAGCATGTCCAGATTCCTTATGTCCTTAACCAATATTCATTATGTACATATCGTACCACATAACTCAACTTTTTTTTGATCCAGTACTACTTCTCACTTTCCTCACAATGTAATACAGCCAGTCATTGTAGCTTATTTTTCATAAACTACAACAGTAATTTTTGCTTGATCCTAAAGCAGATGTTTATTGGTACATACTAGAAAAACTACCACATCGGATGTTTATATTTTATGATCATGTCACTGTTTTGGTGGATATAGCCTTTCTATCCATGTGATACTATGAAGATAGGCTTGAGTAATCACTGGACATGGAAGTTAAATTATTGGTTCTATACATACAGCATATACTGAAATGTCCTCTCAGAACTCTTTTCAAGGAGTAGAGTTATCAGAGAGCCTCCAATTATTAACTAAAAAGTTCATCTCATCTTTTGAGCTGAAATCTTACCCTTTTTAGATGGCCCTCAGCCAATGACAAAACAAAGTGTTGATACAAGAACTTACACATTTTTGCTCAACACAGAACTTCTTTAGTGGCCAATCTTTGTTTGGGGATCCCTATTGGGCTGAAAGAGATTGACCCAAAGGTCCATCATAGCCCCTATTAAAGTAAGAGTTTATAAAGTCAGGTCATAAATGGAATTCTTAGAGAAAAACATAATTGAATGAATGAATGAAATCAGTACCTTTATGTGTTTATTTCTAAAATCACAGACAGTCTTAGAGAAAAAAAATGTCTACCAGAATGAAAACACTAGAAAATGTTATTATTTTTTTTTTGCTTGTTTTAATTTCACTCAAGCTCTCAGTTACAAAACAAAACAAATGTGCACTTGGGTTTTTCATTTTTTCTGTTATTATTTTTAATTATCTGTTTTGTTTTGTTTTTTTGTTTTTTTTGTTTTTTTTTTGCATGGTAATTAAAAATTCCCATAAAGGTATAAGTAGAATATAAATGTTATCTCAGTTTGGAATTTTCAAAGAGTTTCAAAATGAATACATTTTATGACTGATTCATGTTAGTTTTTATCTTTAAAACGACATCATTATAAATCTAATTTTTGAGAAGCTATAGAATTTGAGCTCCAGAAGCTCTATGATTCCACTCTCAGAGGTAAGATTCTAAAAATGTCCTCTAGGATTTCTGTCCCTTTGTTGTACTGGTGCTATATAATACCTGAGACTATAGAAATAATGGATTTTATTCTCATAATTAGGTTACTTTATAAGTCATAGTTGACCTTAAGATAGGGAAGTAATCCTGGTAGGCCTGATAATTACATGAGCTTTTAAAAAGTAGAGTTTTCTTCAACTGGGGACAGAAGAGGAAGTCATAGATCTGAAGCAAGAGAAGGATGCAAAGCACCATTTCTGGCTTGAAGATGGAGAAAGACATGTAGTAAAAAAGGCAAGTACCTTCTGGGAGCTGAGAGTGGCCCCTAGCCAACCACTATTAAGGAGAAAGAGACCTCAGTCCAATACCTACACAGAACTAAATTTTGAAAATGACCAGAGTGATCTTGGGAGCAGATTGTTTCCCACAGCATCCAAATGAGAATTTAGACCAACAGATACTTTAATTTCAGCCTTGTGAAATTAGTACTTTGAGCTGAGAGCTCAGGCATGCCATGATTTTGCTTTTACCTACAGAACTATGTTGTTTCACAGTCCTGTTTGTGGTAACTTGTTACATAGCAATAGAAACTAATACAAATATTTTTTCATGTTTGGAAATAGTACAATTAGAAAAAATTACCTTTCTTGAATTCTCCAAATAATAAACTTTAAAGTTTACTATTCCATCTTATAGAAAAGTAATTTAAAAAATTAGCCATTAATCATTTTCCAGTAAATAGTTAGCACTGAATATCTTATAACCATATGCAAACATTCCTGTTTAAAGCTTTGATAGCAGAAATTCAATAATTATGCTGTAAACTTTGAAATTTTAATATAACTTAAATGATAAATAAGATCTGTACATATAGAAGTTTTTCTGAAAAGATGACCAAGCATTTTATATGTTCTAATTAGGATGTCACACAGAAAGGTGTATTCGTAGAATTATGAAAATTCACAGTCATTCAATTTATAATAAGACAGTGTAACATTTCTGACACATATATATGCAAATAATATTATTTGGATAGTTTTTATGTTTAATAAATATTTGCTCACTAAACAAAGATTCTAGCCTTAGTTCATGCAGTTTTTAAATTTTATTTCTGAACCTCACAGAAATTCCATGAGAAAGATATATTTTTTCTGCATTTGAAGACACTAAAGCTTACAGATTATAACTGTCAATAATCAGATAGCAATTAATTTATAAAGGCATGAATCTATCAAAATTCATATTTGCCTAGTCACAGATCCTCTCATATGGTCTTATACAGCAAACTCCTTTGATGTGTTCTCCTGTTACAAAAAGGAGATATTATTACAATATTTTTCTAAGAATAATCCCAGGTAATGTTACTAACATAAACCAAAAATAGTAAATTACTTCAAAATAAATAGTATGCAAGTACATTTAATTTTTGTAATAGAATAGAAAAACCAACAATATTTTAAAATATTCTCTACCTTTCGTGAGGAAAATGATTTAAAAATAAGATTTGTTTTGGACTTAGTAGTTGGTAGTTATTTAACATAACATATTTCCTAGCAGAAATTATTAACTTGGATGGGATCAAATGAAAAATGGATAATGAGGCAAGGAGTTTATAAAGAAAGTTGTGATATAAAAAAAAAAAATGCTGGGTGTCTACTTTAGAAAACAGACTTGAACATTATAATTTTGAATTGGTATTAACAATGGGAAATGTCTAAACTGATTAAAGAGAAATAAAGCCTAGGGCAAGAACACTGATTAAGAGGAAATTTTAGTAGTTAATTATGACATGGGCTTTCAAAAGGCTAAATTATTGTGTGAAAGGAAAAGAAAATCATATTTAGGAAACACAAACTGGTCAGATTTGGCCAAAGACTAAAATAAAATGCTGATTTGCCTTTGATAATTAACCAAATGATTAAACTGTGGTCATTTTCATGCCCACTAGTTGGAAAGTATACGACTCTATTTTATAGGTTTATAATATTCCTTAAAAGAAAATGTCCAATTAAGCATAAAAAGAGAATGGAAAAGTTGGAAACATTCTGACATGTTCGCTAATCCTACTATTTTTCTTAGGATTCTCTATGTATCCTAGAAACATCTGTACACTTTGCATTAATTTTTATAAATTTTCTATGTTTCTCAGAAATCTGCTACAATACACAAGTTTAGACATGGCTTACGCCCCTTAGAAACTCACATAGCCAAGAAGGAATGAAGACCACAAATGAATACTTAGAGTGTAATAAGATCTGTATTTTTATTTAGAGAAGAAGGCCAGCTTCCTCATGCAGTGAAGAGGGAATGTCCATCATGGCCTTGGAGAGTGAGGAAAGATTTACAAAGCAAAGCCCTTTTAAGCTGGATCTTGTTAGAAAGCTGAGCAAAGAAGAATGACAGGTTATTTCAGGCAGATAGCAAGGTGCGCAGAAAGACATGAAACAAAAGATGTGGCCTGTAAAGGTGATTAGTTCAGAATCACTGGAGTGAGATATGGGTAATTATTAGTAAAGAAACCACAATATTGAAGACAATCCAAGTAGAGTCATGATGTTACTGCATCCTCATCTGTTTATAAAGAATTGGCTCTTTCTAATAAGCAAAACCATTGTGTGAATTTGGATCTAACCCTGAAATAATTGCTTCTAAGAATTCATGATTTTAGTCTAAGCACTTTTCAGTCTATGTCCCATCATACTCACAGAAAGAAATGTACTTTTTTTTGCTCAAACACCTTCAGTGATGCTCAACCACTAACAAGACACAATTTAAACCCTTTAGGAAAGCAGATGAGAATTTTCTTCTCCTGCTTAGTGCCTCATCATGTCGACATATAAAACCAATTTGTTAGTCATTCCTAAGATCATTAAGAGCAAACATGTGTCACTTGGGACCAAGACTAAATCATACACATCATTAGATTCCCAATTACTATGTATAGATATAAAAGTTGGACAGTGAAGAAGGCTGATAGAAAAAAAAAAGGAATCAGTTGAAATACAATTTTGGAGGCGAGCTCTACAGATACCCTGCACCTCCACGAAGACAAATAAGTGGGTCCTAGAGCAAATTAAGCCTGAAACATCGCTGGAGGCAAATACGACAAAACTAAAGCTTCTCTACTTCAGGATCATTACGAGATGGCAGGGTTCTTTGCAAAGGCAGTAATGCTGGGAAAATAGATAGCAGCAAGAAAACAGGGAGACCAAATATAATATGAATTGACTTCATAAAAGAAGTCATAGACATGGATCTACAGGAGCTGAGCAGGGCTGGTGAGGACAGGACATTGTGGACATCACTTATTCTTAGGGTCACCAGGAGATGGAGCTGACTCAAAGACTCATAACATCCACTCACATGGACTTGCCATTCTCAAACTTTTTCATACTCTTGTATATTTTGTGTTCTCATATCTTTATGCAAGTCTATAAATTCTGCTGTGTTTGTTTCTCTACATCATGGTTATAAGGCAATCAGGCCAATACATTTTTATGGTTCAAAACTTACTGAAATACCACTTGCTTTTTCAGTGGTTATCTCACCTCTGCCTTTCTCAAGCTCACATTACTCCTTTAAGTCTCACAGGACATTTTACACTACATTATTATAACATCTCAGCTCATTCTGCCTATTATTAATTTAACTTAGCACCCTACCTACATTTTAAAATCTTCGATAGCGTGGAGCCATACCTTATTTCTTAGAATATGAGTCTATAAGAATACTAAGCAAAATTGGACTGTAAAAATAGTTTTTGAGCAAATAGATGGTTATCTAAAGAAAAGATAGACAAATGAAGGGCATTATTATTAAAAATATACATTGATAATACTCATATGCAATTAATTGTTGTTTTCTCTTGGCCAGTGGGCAATTCTAATGTGACTTGAAAACTACAAACAAACTGACCCCTGGATCATGGTCTATTGAAGCAGATCTGCTGTTATGTATCAGTAGAGTTTATGAATTAAAGTTGAAGCCTGCAACCCATGCACAGAGATTTATTAAAAGTAAAGATTAAAAATAATGTCATACATTTATTTTGGAACAAAGACTAAATTCTTACTGTTCACTTAAATTTGTAAAATGGAATTCTCTCTCTCTACATCTTTTTTCATGCCTCTGCTACAACCAGCACTCTGACTGAAACTGTGTAGTATTGCGTTTCTGTTGATGTAAAGAATTTCTGTTTTTGGAAAATCAGAATGGAACAGGTAGAGTTCTGTATCTTCTCTTTATACTTGTATCGCTGTTTGTCCTTCCACATTTTCATCTTCCCTAAACCCTCGATCTCTTGATTTAATTATTTCTCCTCTATCAGTGCTCTCATTCATCTATAATTTTATTAAATTCTACCAATGCCAAGTTTTGTGCTCTCTATCTTTTTACCACACCAGATGGGCAAAACACCTACATGTTGATTAGTCAAACTGTTTACCATTCAGCTGGTGGAATACAAACTCATGTTTTATAGTGTATACTGGGCACACTCAATCCCTGGCAAACTTTCGTGATTTCTCTGTTAAGTTGTTTCATTATCCATGCAGCTCTCTATCCTGTTCTCTATAACAGAGTGGTAACTGACATGTGAATGTTCTCAGATACAGTTCATTAACTTTACAAATATAAACGTTCACATATTACATAGTGCTCTGAAGTGGTATCTTAATTTAACTCTAAATCTCCATGTTTTTTCCATATGTACAAATATGGTATCAATTTTGTCCTAGTTCAAACACCTTTACAGTTGATCAGGTTCTGCTTTGTCTCTGATACATGACTACTGCCTTGAGATGCAGCTGTTTTACACTACTGGTCTTTAGTACATGTTGTTTGTACCACATCCTTCTGATAAGTGGTTTATGTTCAATTACTCCACCTTCTGGGTGACATGCTGGCTCTGTTTCTCTCCTATTTGTCTAATTCGGGGCACAGAGTGAATATCGGCTCATATTGTTTATCAATTCAGGACCTACAGGAAACTTGACCCAGGAAACCCAGTTCATTTCATGGTCTTATGGCTTAATATGCCCTAGCCCCATTTCTGAACCAGAGTTTGTTATCAATGTGAAATCTATCATGCACAAAAATTCTTAGAAATTCCATCAAAAACCCTGGATTATTCTACTACCATCCCTACTCTATAAGATTCTATACTTATATCTGTAGACTCTTTGATCTGAGATATATATCTATATCTATATCTATATCTATATGTCTATCTATCTATCTATCTATCTATCTATCTATCTATCTATCTATCTCCTGTGTGTGTATATATACACACATACATATAGTCTTTTCTTTCATCTGATCTCCTACTCTAGAAAAGCCCAGAACTCCTTCCTCCACATAGAGGGATATGTGTGTCCTGAGTTCTGAGGGATAATCCCTACATAAAAAGGAAATATCAGAGGTCAAACAGGTTTCTCTCCTGACCGGATGATCAACAGCTGAATAGTTTACTATCACCAAATTTGTTTCCATTTGGCAAGAAAACAGATAACATGGCGCTTACATACATGCCTCTCCCTGGCTCACTGTCAGTATTTCTAAGTGGCGCTTACTTAGATGGAGGCTCCAACCTTATGGATTCTCACTCGTGCTCCTACTCTACTTCCCCATCCATAATGTTTTTAATCCTGTTAGTGTGAGAGAAAATTGACTCCGTGAGAAGATGACTGAATCTTACTTGTGCTTAGCCTTTGGCTATTTAACTACATATACAAGTGTGTGTATCTTTTGCTTTCTTATTACAAAGCTGAAAACTTAGATGTAGTTATTTGCCTTGGAAAGTTCCGGCCATCTCATGCCCTTATTACATGATTATCTCTTATTCATGCTTCGGGTTATCAGCGCAATACAACTTCTCTGGGGAGATTTTTCCATTCCTCTTAGACTCATTTAGATCCTGTTTTAGAAGTGTCTCGTCCTGATTTTATCCCCTTATAATAATATTTATCGCATTGCTAGTGTTAAACTCCCACCTTCTGTTTCTCTCTCTTGTCTAGCACATAGGTGGCTTGCAAGAAGAGACTATGGATCTTTCTTCCTCATATCCTAAAATTAAAGGCAGGACTTAGCACAGAGCCTTCACTTGTAAGCATTTTGAAATGCCATTGAATATTGACCATTGTACTTGACTAACCTCATTGAATTCGGAAGTGCCTTGGCTCTGTGCCCCTTTGGCATATCAAGAGAACCTCTACTCTTATCCTAAGCATGAGAGAAATGTTGTGAATATTTTGTCCTTGACATTTTGTACAGTCACAATGGTATACCCTCTCTAAAATGAAATATTAAGCAACAGAGTATATATTGACTTAAATAAGTAATCTAAAAATATTTTGGATCTCACCATGAACAACTTTTCTTACTGTTAACAGCATTTTGAGAAAACACATCAAAAATATAGTTGGCTGCATAAAATAAAGTGATAGTCTAATGTTAAGTCTCAAAATATAGTAATAATAATGTATTTACAAAGGAATTTTTGGTTCTCTTAAGATTTGGTATGTAAAAATAATTTGATAGGTGTGAATTTAAATATCCATGTTATACCCAGAGGCATGTTTGCAATATCTGTGCTGAAATGTGTAAATCTAAATTGAGGAAATGATGAAATAGAAGCCTTAACTATTTTCAATATGGATGGTATCTATAAATAAAATTCACCAAGATATTAGCCAATCAATATAAGTACATAAATAAACAGAATCAGATACTAAGAGGTATCAAAAATAATCTTTCCCTTCCCTAATGTTCTAGACAAAAAAATGGTTCAAAGACATTCTAAATTAGTTCGTCATCAATCTAATAAGTTAAAATTCTATTTTTAAACAGCATTGCAGAATTTACCAGGGTCATGACTGTCAGGCCATTAATAATAAGCTGTCTTTGGAACTATAGTAAGAAACAGAGTCAATAAGAGAAGAGCCCATAGAGTTATGGGCCTCGTGAGAGCATGATCCATATTAAAATAGGGACCCTAGTGACATTATTCTTCTGAATTTGAATGATCTAGTGACCCCTCATGTAAATTATCTTTGCAATAAGAGCAGTATTATGCTTCACGAATTATGTCTCTCTCTATATATACACACATATGTCTATATATATCTAGATACTTAGTAGTATGAAGCAACATGCAAAATTGACAAATTATTAAAGTTTTTTATTTTTAAATTAATTTATAAAAGAAGTAATGAGTTCTTATTAGTAGCAAATATTAATAAGGTTTTAGCATCATTTAAAAATGTGATCTTAGAATTTTTTTTTTTTCAAAAGCCTATTTGGAATCTGTAGTCCTGTTATTCAGATAAAAGATAGTAAAAATAAATCTCTGAATACTATGAAAGCAGTTACACATGATTATTGTTTGCTAGTTACAAATGATTATTATTTGCTAATTATGGAAAACATTTAATTCATAAAAAAGATTTATGAGAAAAATATCAATGGCATTGATAATAGTCATTTTAGAGAATAAAAAACAAAATGACCAATTTTACATAGACATTGTTTGAACTAGTGGGGGAGATCTAAGTTATTTTTTTTAGTATTTTTATTGCCCCAAAATAATACATCTCAATTCCTTATAAAGCACTTACAAAAAAATTTTAAAAATTAAAAACACACATACGCATTGGAGAAGATACAATTCATATTATGTCATTGATGAGGGTGCTCATGGGTTAGTGTTTTTAAATAACATTAATTCCAGTGACTTTATTTTAAATTTTCATTATCACAAGAATTAAGTTATTCAGAATGAGTTCCAGTCTTCATTATATCTATTAGTCAAGCCTTAACTTTTAAAAATAAACAGCAGAATCTGAATTATACTACAAATCTCTTTGAAATCAGTTGTTTTTCCCACCGAATATGGATGGTGCCTAAAACAATTAAATTAAAATAAGTGTCTCAAATACATGTTCAAATTGCACAGGAATTAATTTTCTCTTGAGATATTACTTCACCAAAATAGGCAAGAAATGCAGAGAGTACATAATGTAGCACACATATATTTTTAGATTGTAGGATTTTTTTACAACACCCAGAAATATTTAGCTGTCATTTCGACATTGTCTTAGACAAGTATTTACTCAAGTATTTTTATCTACATTAATGACAAATATAAGCGTTATTATAGGTATTCTCACATGAGAACATACAAATTGAAAGTTCAGAATTGATTTTAGTCTCCCTGGGAATCTTCTTGATTTTGCCCTCGAAGTAAGAGAATGAAGTAAAGTCTATGTTGCCCATTTTCCTGGGATCTAAATCGATGAAGACAGAGGCGTTTTGTTATATTGTAACGAAGCAGCAAAAATGATTTGTTTCAGAGAGAGTGCTTTGGTGACAAGCATGAAAATGATTATATAATCTACAAATGTGACTCTTTTGCTTCTATGCCCATTTCTGATTCCTCCTATCCCAAACAAAACATTTTACAGAATGTTTACAATGCTAACTGAACTTTGGCTCATCCTAAACCCCCACCCTCCTTAGACTAAAATACCATTTTCATAACAAATTTTCCTTATTCTTCCTGTGCCAACTTTTCTAAAAAGTCATTTTATAATCCATTATTTAGAATTAAATACCCTATCAGTATAACTAAAAAATAGATCATGTTTTCAGGAGGTTTATCATTGGGAGAAATTTTTACATTTATTGAACAATTATAAATAATTATTCAACTCTCAGTGTCCTAGGAACATTATAGATTCTTAACAAACAATAACAAAATAATGACGTTTGGCCTTGGATGTCAAAGTAAAGACTTCCTTTTTTATTCTGAAAATAGTTGAATCAATCAATGGCTATTAATGATGATTAAAAAACCAGGCTTATATTTAAAAATACTTCCGATGTAATGAGTAGAATGGTTCAGATAGACCTAATGGGTAATGTACAGGAACCAGTTAAGAAACTATTTCTGTGATTTTAGGGGAGAGATAATGATAAATTGGACAAAAAGATGCCTGTTGCATTAGAAGGCAGCAAATAGAATTAAAATGCTATTTGTGAAGCAAAACGATAGTATTATGATACACTAGATGTTTGTGGGAGTTGAGATGAGGTAGAAATTAAAGGTGATCTCTAGGTTCTTGAAATGTGTGACTGGGTCAATAATTATACCTTTTACTAAAATAGGAAATTATTGAGGGAAGGCCAGATTTGGGGAAGATCATTATTTTAGTTTTGGAATGTTAGGTTTTAGTTCCTTAGAGATATCCATGGGGAAATTCAAGCAGACAGTTGTATATAAAGGTCAGAGCAGAGGCATTGTCCAGAATTAAATATGTGGAAGTCATTGGCATAAAAAAAATGTGTGAAGACCTGATCTCTGACCTGATTGCCTAGTCTGAGCACTGAGTAAGAAACAAAGGAAAGAGACATGAAGAATTCCAACATTTAAACATAGAGAAGAGCAAGTCTACAGAGGAGTTGGGAAGAAGCAACTGGAGAAATGGGAGTAAAAATCAAATTAGATGTACATTATCTCAAAACTTAAGGAATTTTTGTGTTTTTTTGCTCAAAATAGGTTTTTTGTTTGGTTGTTTGTTTGGTATGGCCAGTGCTATTGGAAAACCAAATAAGATAAGTCCATTGAAATGAATGATATATGAATCTTTGTAAGAAATTCATTTGGTGCATTGAGGGTGGCAAACGTTAAATAAGAATAATCTTAAGAAATGTTAGAAAGTTTTTAGAAAGGACACACAACTTTCCAACATATGGGGTTAAATGGAGGCTACAGACTGTTGCATTATTGATTTGTGTAAGTGCACAAAGGCTCTGCTGACATTCCCCAAAAAGAGGGCAGAATAGCTCTCAGTCCAGCAAAAGATAACTGTAAACATATTACATTTATTAAATTTTAAAAATAACAATTGTATCTTTGAGAGTGGTGAATTTACCAGCTACAGAAGTAAAGAATAAGAAACAAATATTAGCGTTATCTATCCATGAGGTGTTTGCCCCGGCCAGGTGTTATGATATTTTGAAGGAAGATGAATTAGGTCTTCTGAGTTTGACACCATTAAATATTTAAATGATATTAATTTCCTTTGCTCTCCTTCTGTTAGCACAAAGCTATCTTTGTATAATGTTTGACTTCTTCCTTTGTCAGCAGAGAGAGAATACACTCATGTAAGAACTCACTATTTTGGTCTTCTTAGCTGTTACAGTTCCCTACATAGATTAACGCATAACCATTTTAATTTCATGCACCAGTCTTGTGAGCTTGATTAATGGCAGTTTTGTCTTGAGCAATGAAATTGTTCTTGGTTGCTAACAGAATCAGATTTCTGAGTATGCAGGCTTAAGGACGGATTCTGGAATCTAGTTACTATACCAAGGTGTAGCCCTCCAGGTGAACCAATGAGGGGAAACCATTCTATGACATTCGCTGCTCCATTTTAACATCTCATTGGATATAAGGTTTTCCTTATTTCTATTTTCACATGAGATACAAGTCTGTATCTCATGCAGCTTTATACGTACTTTATGGGCAGATATCATTTATTTTCTGTAGCATGTAGCAAATCGCTCTAGACATATTGACTACTAAAAATAAAATAAAATTTTTAAGTGTTTGTATAATTTTGTAGATATGAATTTGAGCATAGGCAGGTTATAATTTCCTTGGCAGCAAACTCTGTATTTTATATGTGCTATCTATTTACTCTTTGAATTCTCTTGTTCTGAAAATTAAAACCCAGAGGGGCAGGGTATTATCGTGAATATGATATACTTTTAATATCTTGGGCTTTAACTGATAGATAATAGCTAAACATGAAAAAGTTTTGTACTTTAGTTGAACGTGTTGGCAGAATTAACATTCTTGTGAGGCATGGTGGTTATGTACCCTCAAAGAACAGATTGCCCATAACATGCTCTGTTTGTGATGGGATATTAAAAACCAGCTCTCATAATTTTTCACTCCACACCACGTTTATAGATTTGTTTCTGCTGACGGAATCCTGGAAATGTAATTAAATTTTTAGTTTAATTAAAATGGAAAATATAGCCTTGTTCTCAGAAACTTAGTACAACCCAAAATATAGCAAATGTGAGTGATTATGTAGCTAAAAAGCATGTACACCGATTTTCCACATGCATATATTTTTTTAACACTCGAATATAATTACACGTGTATATTGCACGATCTCCAAAGCAATCTGTGTGTTGTCATCACACACAAAAAAAGATGTATATCCAGAATTCATATAAAGTTTAAAGTAATAATTATATATGAAAATTGGTGAAGATTTAGCTATCAATCGTTGGGATGTGGTATTGACCGAAAATCTCATCAAAGATATGCCTTCACTAGATTTCAGTTCACACATATTTTTAAATAAAGGACCAAATAGTAAATATTTTCAGTTTTGCGGGCCATATGGTCTCTGTCAAAACTACTCTATTCTATTGTTGTAATACAAAAGTAGCCACAAACTATAATGAAAGGAGAAGAATGTGTTCTAATAAATCTTTATTTATGGACACCAAAATTTGAATTTTATATAAGGAAGAATGTGTTCTAATAAATCTTTATTTATTTAAAAAACATTTAAAAAATCCAAGAAAAGCTTTTTAGCCCATTTTGCTGCTACTCTTACTTTGATTTTTCTTAACTATTTAAAAAAAACATTTAAAAAATCCAAGAAAAGCTTTTTAGCTCACATACCCTACAAAAACAGGGGCAGGCCTAATGCGCCCCAACAGCCTTAGTTTGCAGATTTGTGGTGTACATACACAGTCACCCACATATACACACAGGCACTTGCACACACACAAACATACCACTATTTCCACTTAGGTATTTCACTTCAAAATGTTCAAAAAACATCTTTGATCTCAGCTCCTTCTATTCTCTGCTCATTCTGATTTATTTACTGTAGTTCATTCTGTTGTTTTGTTTTACTTTTTCCTCTTCCATGAACACTTGCTCTATTGTTTCTATATTTTGAGTCATGTTTAAAAATTCCTTCCACATTCAAAGATTTTTAGAGACACTTGACTAATTTTTTCTCAGCACTTTTATGTTCTTTTTTTTCATGAAATCAATCATTGTTCAACGAATTTGTCATGGATAAATCAGCTTAGTGCTGTGTTTTCTTGAAAAGATGTCTAAACACTAATCTTTAAGCATTTAGTCCTAGAAAGAGTTGTAATGTGTCAGATAACAGTCAGGATTTTTTTTTGTTCAAATGGTTAGTCAATCAACCTTCTTTAGTTAACTGATTAATCTATCCTTCCCTTTTCTATTTTCATTGTCATTTTGATATATAGTAAATCTTTATATCTTTTGGTATCTATTTCTTCATTCGTTTTGATTGTATTGAATTATTTCTTTACTTATACATAAGCTATATTTTTAAACTTACATTAAAAATCTATTTGAAGTTTATAGGTCAGTTCAATATGACTTCCCTTTTTCAAAATTTCTTGGCACCTCCAATGGATCAATCTTGAAATAAAATTGACATCATCTGCTAAATTAAAAAAAAAAAATTCTGTTCAAATGTTGGTTGTAGTTGTGTAAAATTCTTAAAATATTTACCTGAGAATTGCCATATCCAATTTTTATATAAAAAAAAAAGATATCCTTTCAAAAAATTTGTAATGTTTTCTTATACAGGCAACACACATTTTTTAAATTTCAAAATACCTCTTGTTATTTTAAAAAAGAACTTTTTGATACATTATATTACTTGTTTTAGAAATGTATCATATGCATGAAATTAATCATTTGTGCAACAGATTTAACATGCATAGAGCAGCAAGTACTGTGTTTCACTGAATATGTATAAACCTATATACTATATCTTTAAAGTCATGGTAACAATTAACTAAATATTATAATAGTTTATTTTTTATAAATGAACAAACAGAAACATACTCACATACAGAGAACAAACTGATAGTTGCTAGAGGAAAGGGGATTTGGGGGGTGGGTGAAAAAGATGAAGAAATTAAGAACAAATTATTAGTTATAATATAGTCATGAGGGTGTAAAGTACAGCATAGGGAACATGGTCATTAATATTGTAATAACTCTATGTGTGGTGCCAGGTGGGTACTATACATATGGTGCGATCACTTTGTAAATTACATAAATGTCTAACCACTATGCTACACAACTGAGACTAACATGGAATAATATTGAATGTCAAATGTAATTGAAAGTTACATTTCAATTGTAATTGAAAGTTACATTTTTATTTTTCAATTATAAAATAGTGTTTGCTGATGAGTAATACATGGAAACAGTGAAGTAGAGAGTATAAAGTAAATTCATAATTTGTTATTCTTAGTATCACACTTATTTTCTTCTAATATTTAATGAATAGTTCTGTTCCATTCTTATAGAAATTATATTCTCATGATTAAAAACTTTCCACAGTTCAAAATGTTTTAATAAAAATAAAAATTTTTCCTCTGAGCCCCACTTCCCAGAGAAATTTCTAGTTTTAATTCTTCTGATAGATATTATTATAAATATATTTCTATAGTCACAACTTAAATGTATTTTTTTATCTGTCAACTCCCGCTCATTAAAAAATAAAAAAATTAACATACTAAACTACTTCCTCTTGACCCATTCTACTCATCACCTTTAGTTCTTCTAATCAGTGCTTTTATGGCTTAAATAAATTAAAATTTTCTCTCGAGTTCCCAATCTAGTGGCTATCTATTGATGACTTACCCTTTATGAAGATGAAGAAATAAATATCCTTATCCACCTTCCATCTTGCCTCTATAATTCTGTTAGTCATATTATTATTTTGTGTTATATCTTATTTGCTTTTACATTGACTTAGCATCTAATTATCTTCCTATACTTTGTGACTTTATTTTTTAAAAAATCACTAATTTAATATAGGATTGTGGAATCCTATGTTATTGAAATTGTGTCTCAAAGAAAAATTTTCCAAGTGTCAAGCTCTAGTGGTCATTTTCTAAACTTGTCTAATCATGAGAATAAATCAATAAAAGGTTTTTAAATATCCAGATTCCTAGGCATCTGTACTGAGAAATCTGATTAAACTGGTCAAAAGGGGCCCCAAATTAGTCTTACAATCAGGAAAGATTAACTTAGTGATGTTCTTGTCTGGATCGACTCTATGACCAGTATTTCTTAATTTTTTGTGTCGGTGTCTTCCTTTGGTTTATTTATCATTCATTCTTTCTCATTTGGTTATAGTATGACCTCAAACTACTTTAATGCTTATATAATTTTATGTTTTGTATACACTGATATATTTTATATAAAAATATATTAATATACACAAATACAGGTATGGACAAAATTTCTGCAGTTTCTTATGTTCAAATATATTTCTCTTGCCACCATCTTTGATTAATAACATGACAACCTATATAATGCTAGATTCAAGCATCTCCTCAGATTAGGCCTTGCTGTCTTCTAATATTTACTGCTGGTGAGACTATATCTAAAGTCACTCCAGTTTTAATTTCTTAATAGGTAATCTATTTTTTTTTTAATTTGGAAATATTTAGAATGTTCTATTCAGTTCCAGCATTTTAAAATTTTACCAGAAATTTTCATGTATATTTTTCATTATTTTCATTTAGAATTTGTTGGGGCTATTTCAACTTAAAGATTTATATCATTACTAAATTATAGGGACATTTTATTCATTTTATTCATCCTTCGTATTTATTTTTCATTTCTCTGTGTTTTGAGATTTCTAGTTAGATAGTGGAATTTAATATACCACCTGTTCATCTTTATACTCATATGCTCTATCTTCAACGTAATAAAGTCCTCAGGCATTTTCTTCTAGATGAACAATGTGTTCTTTTGTATAGCCATTCTATTAACTAGTTCATCTATAGAATTTTTAAAAATTTATAAATGAATTCTATCTCAGAGTGGTAACTATTTATTTTCAAGATTACTACTTATTTCACATATTAAATTTCCTCATTTCTGTTTTTAGTATTACTCAAATACTTCCTCAACCTTGGTAGTCTGTTCATATTTATGAAAAATAAAGTTGGTTAATATATGTTTAAAACATTGTTGCCATACAAATTGATGACATGTTCTCCCCAATCTACCTCTCTCCCTGCAAAAGGAGGGATGATTGCAGTAATTATATAAGTGAAAGAAGATAGATATTTAGATCTTCCTTTAGGTTTAATATACAGAGAACAAGAAGACAGGTCAGGGATATACTCAACTGCCAAGATGTAAGTATTTTATTCCGATGTAATAGTCACTCTACTTTGTTTGTGAGAAACAAGAGGTATCTTAGGAAACTACTTACTGCTGGAGTTCTGGTGAGAGAGGATGGTGGTTTGGACCAGTGAAGATAGTGAAAAACAGTCTGGTCAGATTCAGAACATGTTGTAAACTTGCTGATATATTAGAAGATTAAAAGTGAGAAATCAAGGATGATAACTAGCATATTGGATCAAAAGTAAAGTGGTTTTAGATAGAACTATCATTGTAGTTTGCAGAAAGATTAAGCATATGAGTATGATAATTAGAAGCAAATAATTTGCTAGATTTTTCTGATAAGAAGGAACTATTCTGTGGTTATTTCTGTTTTGTAAATGGAATTGTATGAGGTCACTCATTGACAATAAGAGAGAAAAATAGAGGATAGAGAAGCGACACAAAGTTAAGACATGAAGTTCCATTATCTTGGAAAATTTAGTTGGGAAATATAGTACAATTACTAGGAAAAGCCGTATGTCCATTTGAGATCTCTGCTTTAAATTTAAAGAATGAGTAATTTATAAGATACTGTGATATTTCTCTAGCAACTTAAAAATATAACAGAAATTGCTTTATTGTCCATGTACAACCCTCCAGCAAACATGCACACACACACACACACACACACACACACACACACAGATATTTGTATTGTAGTTTTTATGAAAGTTTGCATATTTACATGACTTTTCTGGTCTTTACAGTACCTTTTCAACTTTCTAAAAATGGGGGAAAATTGTTTGATTCTTTTAAAGTGGTTTTTGTGCACATTCATCTCTCTTTCCACATCCTAACGTATAGTTGTTCTGATTTCATATGAAATCTTCAAAATTTGGTAGAAACAACACTGACACTGTCCTAAAATAATTGCGTAATTTCACAATAACGAATTTAAATGTAAATAGTGACAACTTTGCAGAAAACATATCTAATAGGCGAATGGCTTCTTTTTGCTTTTTTTTTTCTGACTTTTTCTCTGTTTCACATACTCACAGTTGTGCTCTATGGGTCCTGTGATTGGCAAACCAATCCCCTTTATCTCTGGGCTCTGATTTTCGTCCTCTGCAACTCTGAAATAGAAAAAATCTATATCTTCCTTGAACAGATTGTGGATGGCAGCAGATCCCTGCCATTCACTTTTCAGAGAAGTAGGTAATCGCAACAACACAAAGTGTCAACAAATGGACCGTATCGCTACCACCCCAAATCATACCCCATTTTTCATTTGCAGTGTGTGTCTTTCTTTGGTGCACTCACTTTTAACTTAATAACACTTAAGAAGAGGCTAGTTATATGCATATACTTTGGCAAAATCATAATAGTAACTGAAAGATTATGTCTATTTTTTATCATGTTATTTACCAAGTGTATATTATGCACCAGATACTGTAATAGGTGAATTATATAAATTATATCCTTTAAAATTTGTAATCCCCTCAAATTCCCCTCCAGAAATGAGCAATTATACCACCAAAGATGGGCAAACTGAGAGTCGGTGCTTATCAATGTGAACACACCAAATAAGTGGCAATGCCAGAATTGGACCTAAATTGGCCTCCAGCCAAAGTCTAGACATTTGTTTTCAGTTTCTTAAGAAGGGGAGATGGCATAAGGATTTTACGATGAAGATCTCTACTGTACAATATATTCAATAAAGTTCTAAGGGAAATTCAGAAATCAGTAACTAAAGGGGATCAAAACTTTGTAATACAAAATATATATCTCTCCAGTTATATGAGGAGTAAAATTCAAAACATGGTAGAAATGTATTAGAAAGATTCATGGGACCTTAGAAAGAAAAGATTCAGGCTTGAAGAACATGATGAGAAAACCATCAATATCAGCAGTGACTAGTCTGTAATGATGGGCAAAACATATGGTTGGGGACAATATGTGTAAATCTGCCAACCGTAACGTATGAATACTGGAAGCTTGAGGAACCTTTAGATAGGCAAAGCAGGGCAATGCTCATTTCTTTCTGACAATGGCCCAAGGCCTACGTATATATCTTAGTAGGACTGCCATATTCTGGGAAGAGCTTAACCCTCCCTATAGTTTAATATTGCCACTCTGAGAACCAAATATTGAGCAGGGTAATGAATGTAAAGCTTGGATTTTCACTGCTCTCCCGAGCTCATCATGAAATTCTTACAGCCTATAGGAACTGAAGGGACTGGGCTTATGCAGTGCAAGAGGCCTACAGAGAAATTATTTTAGTGCACCACACACGATTGACTTGAAGTAAAAAAAAGGAAAGGAATAATAGCATAAGGCATCCTGAGATATAGGTAAATGAAATCTCTTTTGATCTAACCAAGCTTCCTAGATCCCCAAATGAACACTGGCAATATGAAGTTTATTTTGAATACCCTTTCTAGACAATACTTCAGAGACACTGTTCTCTTTTAAGCTTGTTCTGTTCTTTATGGGGTTGATGGCCTCTATAATTTTTTCTCAGAGTTAAATGTAATCAGGCTTTATGTGATGATCCAAGTTTTCTTTCAAGGTAGCAATATAAATAATCTTTAATATATAACAGCCACCCTTACCATTATACACACAAACACATATACACCTATTCATTCAGGCTAAGAGAAGGTGATAGAGTTCCCATTTCAATTTCTTGCTTTCAGTATAATCTTTAATTTCCTTTATGAATAATTATATATTCTTGCAACTTGGAAATCATTTTATAAAGCAACTTTAAGCCAGAAAATAGTAAAGTACAGATAATCTCATTCTTAAATGAATATCAAGCTTTTCATGCATTAAAAGAAAGTATGAGATTTCATTTGTCAATTTTATTATGCTATAGAATATGCAAATCTTTACTATAGTAAGACTTAATGTGATTTATTTTTAGTTAGACATTTTTTTTCAAAGAATAAAACATATCATTGAGTTTCTACATTTTACACTTCCAGTTTGTATAAATATAAGACAAATTTTATTTACTAATCAGTAATATAAATTTCTGATGACTAAAATGACCTTTTAAAATCATATCGTTTAGATTTACTAGTTTTCTGTTTATCTCTTCTGATTTCTTTTAAGTATCATCTCTCCACTCTCATCTCCTATTCCTTCTCTCTTCTTTCTCTCTCTTCACCTAGTGTGTCTTTATCACTCATCCTATAGAAATGTTCCTTTTGTCCTTTAGTGGCTGTAACAGCTTATATCATTAGTGTTACTGTCTGTAGATGACTCATAAAATTATGTCTCCCACTGAAAACTATTTCCCAAGCTGCAGTCTCCTATTGCCAGATGACTCCTATATAATTCCTCATAATGTCTTGCTAACACCTCAACATCAGCATATTCCAATCTGAATCTATATGTTTCCTAACCAGATATTATGCTCATTCTGATCTCCCTTATGTTATGGTTAATTATTTCTCTAAACATGTGTACCTCTCCTTTTCTCTTATCACAGGTTAAAGGCATTTGTTATCATCCTTCTAGATTTTAACTGTAAATTTTCCACTGACTTTTCATCCTGTAATTCAGCATGGAGAGTGCTAATCAACCATCATATATTCAATGTATTTTTTTATCTATTAAATCTTAGAAAGTGTGGACAGTGTCTCCACCAGATGAGTTCCTTCCTTACATTGGGCTCCTGTTCTGATTTCTCTATTCCTATGTGTAAAGATTAAAAACTACTAAAATTTCACCTACTACTTCTTGTTCCTCACTATATAGTTTGGTAGCAACGCGATGGCGTGAAAGTTGAGCACTCATGTTAATTGACTTTCTACTTGCCTAGTCAACAAAAATTCAAGCAAGAAATGATGGTGGAATATTGTAGACTATATGTAGGTGTAGGAATTTGAGATAGAATTCAATAGATGATTTGAGAATTATCAATAAAAAAGATAATTTGAATCTTATTTATCATTTTTTGTTTTGTTTTGTTTTGTTTTCAACCTTGAATCCAGAAAATATGCATTACTTTTCTTTCTGTTCCTCAATGAAAACTATTTCAGTGCTTTCCATATGGTACTCTGTATTTGCTAAATAAATCTATTCATGTATACTTTATATTTGGATTTTGGATTTATATATACATGTGTATGTGTTAATGTATGTGTAAGTATATACATATATACATACATATATACTTATACATATATATTATGTTTATATATAAACATACATATAAATTTATAAACGTAAAGTTATGTGTGTGTATATACATATATGTATATACACACACACAACATTTTTTAAGTGAATATGAGAAAGAAATGTAGAAAATTTTCTTGAACTCAATTTTCTAAATGTCTTCTGATTGAGCATTAAAACAATTCCAGTCCATTATATTTCTCAATTAGCAATAACATGCTAAGGGGGTGGATATAGAAAGAAAATTATGAGAGAAAAACAAGGATAGAGTCAATAAATATTTTAGGAATAACATGAATAGAAATTAAAATGATGAGATAATTTTGAGCCAGTGAATAAGCATATTGAAAAAGAAATGCTGTTCAGGAGTAGTGAGGGGCAAATTCATTTTTTACTATTTTCTAATGGTTTTGAGGAGCAATAAGGTTGTCATGTATTTTGAAAAATGTTCCTATATTTTACTTAGTATTTCTGTTTTCAGAAGTCTACCAAGTGCAGTAATCAGAGATCCAAGAAAAGATTTATAAACAGAGATGTTCATAGAAGCATTATTTATGACATCAAAAACCTAGAAACATGAATGTTCAGTGATAGGAAAAAGGTTAGATAAAGTAAATTATATATATAGTGTGCAATGTAATGCTGATTTTTTTTTTGAAAATGTCGCATAAGCACTTTTAATTACCTAGAAAAACTGATGATATTAACATATATGGTGATAATGATTTGATTTTGGGTGGTGAACAATGATATATTATTATATTATATATATCTTATATAAAGATATATTTTATATAATATATATTGTATACAGTACATATTATGTGTTATTTATATTATATAATATATAATGTAAAGATTATATGTTATGTAAAGATGATATATTATTGAATTTTACATGTGAAACCTATATGTTTACCAACCAATGTCATGTCAATGCATTTAATTACTTTTTTTAATTTAAAAGACAAGATATATTCATCAGTTTTCATCATGTCTTACAAGTTGTTCTTAAAGAAAAGATTAATAACAGTAAGTTTTAGAGTTACTGTCTTCTCTGGAATGACATTAGCAAATTGAATATTGTTCTGAAAATAATTTGCTCAATCAGAAGTTCTGATTAATTGAATAAGTAACCCTTATTTTTATAGATTGATGTCATAAAATTATTTTTAAAATTTGTCTTTTTTCTTGTATTATGAATATTATATATTGAATACAATATTTACTTGATGATTAAGAATCTTATGATACTTTAGGGTCATAGAAATGTCAATATTCATTTTATAGCACCGAAAAGATAAATATAGATAAATATGGGAAGTTGAACTGAGTTAGTGCTGTCCCCAGGATATTCAGTGGAAGCTAGATTTTCTCATTTAATATAAAGCTCCCAGGTAAGAGTTTATTTGTGATTTGTCTGTTTCTACTACAGAATGGAGTACAGAAGCAAATATGATTTAATGAATACTTACTGAGCACTTAAAATTGGGATTCAACTAACTTTTATTCAAAGCCTTTTATATGCCAAGAATTGTGTTAGACTCTTTTACATGAGTAAAACTCTTTAAGGGTTGTGACAGCTCTGTAAAGTGATCATGGATTCCCATATTACAAGTCGGGTAGCATGTTCAGAGAGTAACACAACCTGGTTAAGCAACTCTACATTTAATATGAGTGTTAGACTTCGGACCTGACCGTAGGTCCCCCAATTCTAATGTATAGTTATCTATGCTACACCATGTTGCCTTTAGACAAACCGTGTATCCAGGTGCTCATTAGGAGATATGTAAATATATAACATGCAAATGCATATAATGATAAACGAAGCAAACTTATATACAAGTTACTATATGCCTAGTCATTGTCTAAGCATGTTATATATTTTAACTATTTATTCCTTAGGGAGCCTAAGAGATAGGTAATATTGTTTTGGACATTTTCCCAAAGAAGAAACTAAGCACATATAATTATATAACTTCCAAATTTGTTTGGTTCTAGATTCTTTGTTCTAACTACTATGCCATATTGCTTATAACCACAACACAATTTATTTAAGTGAGATATTGAAGACTATTAAAAGTATTTTATGGCCTCAAAAAAATGTAGGGACTAATCAAACCTGTTGGAGTAAGTTGTTTTCCCAGAAGAGGTGACCTTTGTTCTGACCTCTGAAGGATGGATAAGGCAGAAGGGCAACAGGAAAGAAAGGAGTGGTGGCCATCCTATGGCTGAGAGAGAGGGGTTAAAAATGATATAAATTGTGTCCACTGAATAAATCAACAAAAATATAAATTAATTTAAGAAGACCAGAATTAGCTATAGTCTTCTGAAAATGAAATATTCCAGGTAAATTCTCAATAGTTTAGAGTTGAGTAAAATCATTGCCCCCTGCATTCTGATGCTTTGCTTTCATTAAGGATGCCTATTTATGTTTATATTTTTGATGACTAGCACATAATTGATTTATACTGAAATTTTTGTCAGTAGAAACATATACGTATCATTCACAAGTTTTGATTCTAAGACTTGTCTCCATTACCATCCATTTAATACACTCATACTTTTAGACCCAGCTGTAGTATTTTTTCTTTGTAGACCCATAAAAAATGTCCAGTTCTTCATCCAAATAAATATACTGGCTTCTTGCAACACATGCAGTTTCAATGGATGACTTCGGTGTTCAAACCTTTGATAAATGCCACGACCAGAAGTTTGGACTCAGAGCTCTGGAGCTCACTTCCAGAAACCTTCCTCCATGTAACGATCTCTACATTTCTAAACAAGTGTGAATGGTGCTTTAACCAGTTGCCACACCGAATAATTTTACTAAATGTTCTAAATTTTCTAAATTTACTAAAATTTCTCAATGTGGGCTATAATGAAATCATGAGAGAGATAATTATGACATGTAGAAAGATCATGACATATATGTTTCTCCTTTTTATTGTCTAGTATGCTGTCATAGAAGCAGTGAGGTTATTCTAAATTCTCTTATGTGAATATGATACAGACTCAGATGACCTCACTACTTACTAGTCTGCCCATATCTTTCATAAATCACCTTGTAACGTAATGTTGCCAGGTTTCACATTTAGTTCTGTTATTTTTATTTCATAGACTCCACAATCCATCAAGTTTGAAAGTTGTGAAAATATTTGCTTATCTCTAGTCTTACTGCACTATTTTATTCTCTCCAAATCTTCAAAGTTTACTGACAGTGTTTCAGATTTTATATATATATGAAATTATATATATATAATGAAATTATATATATACATATAATTTTTAATTCTGGCATGTACTTTGTGTGATCTTTGTCTACAAATTAATTACTTAAAACTATAATCCATCATTTAGTAAATGTTCAGTTATCTTAGAACCCTTTGTCTTCATTTTATCACTTATTCTGCAACAAATACCTATCTTTTTGAAATAAAATATATATACAATAGTTGAGGGGTTTTACTTTTTCCTTGGTTAGTTATTGATACTGCCCCCATTAGATCCAAAACAGCACATTGGTTCTTTGATATCCTGCAAGCACTGAAGAAAACTTAAAATAAGTAAAAGTGCATTTATTAATCTAATTATTATTATGAGTAAGGGAGTCACTATTTTTTTCAATTAATTACATATATAGATAACTTTAAA
The DNA here is from genome assembly GCF_000325575.1 of Pteropus alecto. NCBI lineage: Eukaryota > Metazoa > Chordata > Mammalia > Chiroptera > Pteropodidae > Pteropus > Pteropus alecto. Next base: position 8,553,983 of record NW_006432227.1, read on the forward strand.
ATATTTCTCATCTATCTTCTTTATTGTTCTGCATCAATATTTTCCAGTACTCTGCAATTCTTAATCTGAAGTGTGATAATAGAGTGAGTGAAGGTGAATTTTATTAGGTTATCTTTAATTATACAGTTAGGGATAATATTTTTACCAATGTAAATTTTGGGGGATTATCTCTCTCTTTCTCTCTCTGTCTCTGTCTCTGTCTCTGTCTGTCTGTCTGTCTGTCTGTCTCTCTCTCTCTCTCTCTCTCTCTCTCTCTATATATATATATATATATGCACGTGTGTGTGTGTGTGAGTGTCAGAGTTTTCTAGGCACCCAAACACATAAAATAAATAACTGCAAATGAAATTATATATTGCTTCATGTTTTCACCAACTGTTTCTTTGTTCATAAATAATCAGATCATTTTTAAAGTTATCTTATAATTCTAATAACCATTTAATTAAAATTAACTATGATATCATGTTTCTGTAGTTGATTATTTTAAATATTGAATTTTAGCACAGGCTATCCCTACATTTCTTTAATATATATATTTTTAATTTAGGTTTGAAAATGTTGATCAGCCTCCTGAATTTCCAGGGTAAAACTGAGCATGAGATGTCATCTAAAGAGACAATTTCCTGAGTCTGTCTCTCAGGGCATGATCACAGGTTAGCATTACAATTTTATCTTTCTAGGTTCTGTAGTCTGACCATCATCAATCGTATGTTAGATGCTTCTCTGTCACCAGTGAAAATGATTCTTATAACTCTTCCAAGGTAACATAAGTGGGGACTCAGGATCAGAAACGTCCATGCTTTCAGTTTCAGAGATTAGCTCTGTAATAAATTCTACTGACTGATACATTGTCCAGTTTTTTGAAGTAATCTTTGACATAAGGAGAAAATAAACACCTGCCTACCACCTGGCTTTCCCCAAGCAGCATGTTCACATTGGTTCACTTTCTTCTTTTAAACCTGAAAATATAAGAGATGCACTAAGTGGCTGACAGTTTTGCTTTTCTATGGCTAGGGAAAGTTGGCAGGGTTTCAGAATGTCGAACTTCGGAAGCCATTTAAGTCCAGTGTGCATTGCATCACTGGGTTTGTGGAGAATCTAGTGCCCTTAATCTGAGTGCAGTCTCACAGATACAAATCCTCCTTGGTGAATGGATTCTTTTTCTAGGACTGGATTGTATTGTTTGGTGATGCTGACAAATCCCTCTGCATGTCATCCCATTCAGTAGCAAGTGCCTGTTGACTTCCATTATGGCTGTCTACTGGATGTGCTTATTACGGTCTTATGAGGGAAAATCATTAAGGAAGACTAGCAAAATCACATTTCGTTTTCAGGTGTGTCCCTAGGATACTCATTACTGGTGTCTCAGCAAAACCTTCAGTAGCAAGCTGGCAAACATTTTATTTCATTCAAGTAGAAGAAGCAATATAAATAGGCTTCTCCAGAAAAATGTCACAATGTGAACATTTAAAATTAAACTACATAATCTCTTAGAGACCAAAAGTTCTTTATATCCCCTTTATTTTTCATAACTATTCCTTCCCTTGTTTCTCAGGGCTTTATTAACAATAGAAAGATTCAAAATGGATTCTCTTCAATTACCAAAAATGAATGTGAACATGCCTGGATACTATGCAAGGAAAATCTAATTTAAATCAAAAGTTGCACGAGAGAAGATATACAAACTATAATACAACACTGGCTCATTGTTCTAATGCTATTGTTTCTGTTCCGCTTTTCTCTGATTATTTAAATTTTGGAGATTTCCAAATTCTAATTGACTTCTAACATCTTTCTTAAGAATAACTACACACTTAACTGCACAATTCTTTCACAATTAGAAACAATCTAATTTGAGTGCTTCTTTCACTGTTTCTGTTGGTTACTTTAATCATACCAAAACCCCAAAACAAATTAAATTTCCATGCATTTCACATCACTCAAGATACATAAAGGTAGTCAAATACAACTTTCTTGTATTAAAAACGCTCCCTCCTAGGCCCTTTAAAGGCTTTCGAATGCCTCATACTTGATCTTCTCAATCTCTTAGGCCTTTCTCAAGTGAAAAGGAAGGGATGATTAGAAATTAACTAACCTTTATTGAAAGTTTCCCACATTCATTAATCGTCACAGAGACCTTCTGAGGTGAGGATTACCTTCTCATGTTAAAGAGAAGCCTCCTGTGGCTCAGAGAAGTGAAAAGCTTACACAGGTTCAGGTGGAGAGAAACGTTTGAGCCAGGATTTGAGTCCATGTCTTTTGGCTTGAAGAGAGCCTGTCCCCTCTATCACACAACCCTTCCTGAGTCTTTTTGACTCAACCCTCTGATCATGAGCATTTATAGTATCAACTCACCAGAGCAAGTTACTCTGCTCTCTGTGGCTGCAATGAGTGAGGGCCTTGTATAATTCTAAATATATCTTCCAAGGGATCCTTGGAATAGCCATTTCATTTAGATAAAACTCCTACACTTGTTTACTACACTACTTTAAATGAGGATGCTCGATGTTGGCAATGAATGACTGTGAAGTGAGTTTGTATTGGGAGAAAGTAAAGTTATTTCAGCTGTTCACATCAGTTTTGAATACAGCCAATCAGTCTCGGAATCCATGTTATCAACAGCTATGTACATTACGAATCGTTTTAATTTATTCTGGAATAGTAAGATGGAGATGTGTGTGTATGTGCGTGCGTGTGTGCGTGCGTGTGTGTGTGTGTGTGTGTGTGTGTGAGTGTCAGAGTTTTCTAGGCACAAGCACAGGGAGTAGGAAAGACACTGCAGTTCCTATTCATCTTCACAAATACAATGCTGACCTCCAAGGAAAAGCTCTATCTCATAAACCCTCCATGTCCTGAGTACTTTGGTTAAGGCATTAAAGGGCATCGCTCAAGCTGAATCTCACAGCTACCACCCGACTGTGGATCACTGATGAATGAGCCAGCAGTTGAATGTTTAGCAGGCTGTGACGACTTTGCACGGGAATAGGAAAATTTATTACCAGCCTGCCACATCAGTGCCTTGCCCTGCCTGCTTTTTCTCTAGTTCCCTCCTGCTGTCTACTCCCACTCCATCTGACTGTCAAACCCTTTCTCGCTCCCCAGTTTTTCCTCCCCCGCAGAGAACTGACGGTCTAAACTGTCACGGAGTCCTGGCCTTCGTATTTAAAGAGTCGATGGTACTAAAGACGATGCCGTTGGTCCACCGTTTTTATTTATTTTTATTTGTCTTGTTATTAATGGCATCGCTTTCCACATGACCTTGCTCAGGAGGCTAAAGGGTGTTCGCTGTGCGTGCTATAGAATTTGTGCAGCCCCCAAAGTATGTACGATGAGGAGGGGAGAAAAGAAGGCGGCAGTGGGAAAGGCAGCGGACAGGAGGGCCAGGGAGGATAGGAAGGAGGAGAGACGGAGAGGAGAGGATCAGGCGGACAGGCTCTGCCAGCCAATCAGAGGCGCGCTCCGGGGCTGCAGAAGACCGAGCCGCGGAGCCCGGGGCTCGGAGGAGCGCGGAGCCGAGTCTGGGCTCTCGGAGGACGGGAGCAGCTGTGCCGTGAGCACTGGAAAGTCCCCTCTTTGCTTCTCATACATTAAGTTCCTTTCTACCAGTTAGGGCAAGTCAGCCAAGGTAAGGCTTCAATAAATAACACTTTACTATGTAGTGACATTAATATATATATGTGTGTATATATATTTATATATATTTGTACATCGGGGATGCTTATCCAGTTCTGAGTCAAAACAGTATTTGGTGAAATCTTCCTCTCGGATTGGTTTCACAGGATCTGGTGCAAATGGGAAAGTTGTAGTGAATGCTTCATAAGCCTTATCGCTAGAATACGTTTTTTTTTTTTTTTAAATTCTTATCCAGGAATGTTGCCAGAGAGCCTATGGAATGTGAGTCTAATAATCCAGCTGGTCTCTGTTTATGTTTATCTGGGGATGTGCTGTTATCTGCCCTGCCCCTGAAGAAGTTGGAAGAATACTCTGCAAGGCACATTTGAATAATGATGGCATCAAAATCAGCTGTCATGTATGTCTGTCTGTAAAAGTGAGGGAAACCACTGTCAGAATAGAAACAGAGATGTTGAAATTGAAATTTTGATAGTGCTTTTTAAATTATTGCTTTTTCTGGTATCCTGTAAAATTATATGAAATCTGAGCCCTGAAGCTGCAGCAAAGCAAGGCTCATTTTTTCTTTCCTTTTTTTTTTTTCATGAATCACTTTCATAAATGCTTATCAAAGCTTAAGATAAAACTTTTCTTTTAAAGGACATTATAAATGATGCATGAAAAAGAATTAGGTAAGCTCCTGTGATCAGCAACATACTTTATTTAGTATATGCCCTAATGTTTGTTAACTCTGATTCATTCCCCTTTCTTAACTTTCTGAACATGATTTGTTTGAGTCTGGAAATAACAATTATTTTGTCATTTCCACATCTTACAAACAAGGTAAAATTATGTCTTACGCATGTTTATATGCCTCTGTGTGTGTTCATGTGTGTGTTATGTGTACAAATGTGGAACTAGGAAAATCTGTCATATGTAACAGGTGAAGGAATAGAATTTTATTAGCTAGTTATTAAAGTATTTCTTTAATCAGTGCATGTTGTACTTAATGAAATTTTAGATAAATCAACAGCAAATGCTCCTTGCTACTTCTCTGCTGGAAATCAAGAAATACTAAAATAAAAATCTTAGCTAAAATTATTATGGTCTTCCGTTTGCTCAGGTGATGGCATCACTGCTTTGAGCTGAGAGAGATGGATCAGAGAAAGATTTTATTATGCAGCCAAAAAAAGAGAGCAAAAAACAAAATGAACTATAGGCTCTGACTGTGTTTTGGAACCTTTATTTTCCACTCCAGGATCACCCATAGATTTTTTTTAAAACAGAGGATTTTCCTTCTGCCATGATTGTTCTGTGTTTAGTGGACTTCTCAGAGAAAATATTTAATTTTAAATCAAGAGTTTAAGGTCCAGACTAGATCTCACATGTACCTTGGTGGATGTGGGAGGAGGAAGGATGTGATACTAGCTGAAGATTTAGTTCTGTAGCCTTAATACTCTGTTCCAAGCAGCAACCATTATTTTAGTCTCTTTCAAGCCTCCTGTTATATATGTAATTTCAAATTTCCTGATAATAAATTAACTTAGTGTAGGTCAAGCTATTTATTTACTTAATAAGGCATTTATTTAATGGGCCTTGGTGATAAGTATTTTATAACCATACTGCTGATGCTTTTTCACAGGGGTAGCTAACTTAAGGGGAGTGCGAAACATAAATTTAAACTAACGGTCAAGTTTGATCTCCTATCCTGACAATATGAAAGGTAGAAAATGAAAATTTGCTATTTTAGATGCAATAGGAATGTCCAAATGAAGATACCCAATAGCAAAGGAGAATAACAGTAGAATGAAGGTAAATGACAGGAAACTCAAACTGTGACTCTCTATCCAGTGAATGTTGAATATAATTAGCTATAGCAGTTGCAAGCATGGTCAATAGCAACCAATGCTTGAATAAAGTCTATACATTGAGCAATATAGAAATTATTATTCTTCCTGATGACCTGTTTCAAATAGATATAGTGGAATCATGAGAATAAATAGTCAGTCCAAGTTTATAAATTCTTTATATGAAATGTGCTATATATAGTAAATATAAAGTACTTTTTCCATTTGGCTTATATAAATATCATTCTTATGCTTTTTGTTGATTTTTATGGTCTGTTAAATATAAACCACATGTTTACAAGTTTGTGTGTCCCATTTGTCCTGTATTTGGCTTGTTGATGATTAGAAGACTGCAGTGTATCTTATATATTTGCACCCTAATAAAATTATCCTTTAGAATCTAAACATGCGCATGCATTTCAATAGATATAGGGTAGAACATATTTAACTGATTGACCTGGAAAAATGTACTTATCTGGAATGAATATATCAGCTGCAGTGGAGTCAAGTGAAAAGTAAGAGAGAGAGAGATATAGATTGAAAGTAGAAAGTGTATAAAGTGTCCTTTAGCTTTTTAAAAAAATATACAGAACTTTAAACTCTTTAATTTGCTTAATTATATTCCTTCCTTGTAGTTGCATTGTACATGTCTATTAAACTGTATTCTAGATTAGTGCTTCTTAACCTTACTGCCATTGATATTTGGGTCTATATAATTCTTATGCTGGGGTCGGGGGGACTGTTCTGTGTTGTGTAAGATGCCTGGCAGTATTCCTATTTTCTACCCACTCGATGACAGTAGCAGCACCCCCAAATTGTGAGAGCCAAAAATATCTCAAGACATTGTTGACTATTCCCTGTGGAGTTTTACCCCTCTTCTATTGAAAACCATTGCTCTAGGAAAAACCAAAGGTTAGGATCATGCAACACACTGTTTCAGTAGGCAATTGCCTGTGTATATTGTTCAGTTTAGGAGCTCTGTGATAATTCCCCTTCTCTTGCTTTGAATGGATTTCAACTTGGAGGTGATTCATTAGCTCCCTAACACAAAATTGTGGAAGCGCTAACCAGTATTATTATTATTTTTTTTTCTGTGAACTGAGAGATTGAGCTATATATCATCACATACTATATCTAATGATGTAGTGTATATATAGTATACTACATATGATCATACACTAACATTTGTGGGAACAAGAGGAAAAAAACTGAGAAAAGGAAAATATAGATATTGAGGCTGAAGACAAATTTCAGTTTCATTTGTTTTTTCAGATGAGCTTTTATTATAAATAATAAACGAAACACACTGATTCTCTCTACTCCACAATTGCTTTCACTAATTTCTGGAGTATATGTATGTTTGGGGTATCAGAGTGGGTGTTCACTCTAGTAATTCCATGTGCTTGGGGTGGTTTATGATGTTCAAAGGCTCCAGAAGTAAAAGGAAAACATTTTGGTTTAAAAAGCATAGTTCTTAACTGGTGGTGATGTAAAGCACAAGGGCGGGGCGGGGGGAGGAGGGGAAGGCTTAATGATTTGAACACTTGGTAGAACTTGGATCCTGCCATGGATCATGTGAGTCACATGTCACTTGGACACATACATAGGCGACTTTTCCCCATCTGCAAAAAGACATGAGAATAGGCATTAAAACCAAATTATACAAGGTGTTGAAATGAGTTGTAATTTATAAAGATCTACACCAATGTTGGTAAATTATAGATTCAATGTCTCTGGTGATTTAATTGGTGAGAATTGACTCAACATGGCAAATCTTCCAGCTATTCTAGGGTGGTTGAAAATCATCTATAAGAAATGGCAGTATTAACTCAAAGTGTTGTTTCATGGGTGAAGTGATACATCTTCATATTAAAATATGTAACTTAAATTATGAATAAACTTTAATTTCCTCTCTCATTTCTATTCTTTCCCATAGTATTCACATTTATAATTTTTTAAAAATACAGAAATTTAAAATGTAGATTGTACCTTGAAGTTAACTCTTGAACAATAACCATTATTACCAATTTAGTCCACATTTTAAATGTTTTTTTAAATAAATAGGCTAATATGTATGTTTACATATAATTATGAAGTGAATATAGATTTAAAGATATAGTTACATAGAGATGCATACATTCACATAGCATATGTACACAAACACAATATTATACCAAACTGATTTTATAGCATGTTCACTCTCCCATGTTATTATATAGAGAATTCATGAATATTTAACAATAACCCAGTATGCCCTTTTGCACAGGACTGATGTTTAAGTCTTATTCAATGGTAAGAATACATAGTTCACAGCTTTCTCTTCTCATTAGATCAGGGTAATTTCGGATCGATTGATGTCCCTGCCATATTGAGTGTTATACATTTTGACTATTGCATATGATTGTATAGATACACTGTCATTCATTTAAGTAATCTGTAATTTTTTAAATGAAAAGTAAAGTCCAACACAAGTTAAATAATTTAGATTCTATTATTGCTGACAGTGCTTTACTTTTAAGTGTGTTGCAGTTTCCAGGAAAATAAATGAACATTGGTGAAATATGAGAGCTGATATGAGAGGAATATTTGCTCTAGGATATTTGCTCTTGTCATGCTGGATGTTGCTTCTGTAGATAATAAAAAATTCTGATACGCAAACTTCTACATTGGCTATAGCCATTTAGGAAAATTTTTGGTACTCTGGGAATAAAATGAATAGAGTTTAATCCCTAAAAAATATGTGAGTGACATATTTGCAAATATGTCACTTTTCTGAGCTCAGGAAGACTATGTCTCATTTAATATTTTACTCGCACTGCATGGAATATGATAGATGAATTACCGATAAAGTGATTTGGGTTTTGCAAATGCCTCCACTGAAAAGAGGAACTGAACTATCATTGCCATTTCATTTTATGTTTACATGACCATAAGGGTCTTCAAATAGATATTTATTATTATACTTAGGCTTTTAGAGTCAGTATATATGACATATATAATTATGCACAATCCAATATAACTGGCAATTTCTCTTAATCTCATTATTTTCAGTCTGATACCAAAAGTTTTTTTTTTTTGTATTAAAATGTTTATCTCGGTTAACCTCCTAATTATCAATGAGATTTAAGTGAAGACAGGATGCCATTGAATCTATTCAATGGATAACCTATTGAGTCATCACATTTCAAAGACTTTTTGAAACAAATATGAGTGTTGGCTAAGGTGTGATAAAACTCTTATTTATAGTTATTTCTAGTGAAAGTGAAAATTATTATACCAGTTTGCAGTCCATTGCCAGAGACAGAAGAAGGCAGATTCCTTTCTGAGAATAAATTAGTAGGAAATAATCCAAAGTATAAAAAATGAAGAAACCCTTCAAGATGTTAAAATTAAGAATTTGAATCAATCTAAATAATGCAAACTTTATAGAAATTGCATATGATAGTAAACTTTATACAAAAATTTATATGCTGTGATTTCAGAAAAGATTTCAAAAAATTCTATTTAGTTGGGTAATGTATTGAGGCAAGAATGTGTATCCTCCTCCCAACTTTTTATAAGATTTATATTATCTATATTTTTAAACGTGTGTAATTAGTACCTTCTAGCTTGATTGTGTGTTAGAATTTAAATGAATCATGAAAATTATTTTATTTGTAGGTAATTTTGCTGCTTTCATGGAGAACTTACATACTGGCTGATTGTTTCAATTTAACTGAGCAATAGATAAAAAAACCTTGTATTATTGATTGAAAAGTAAACCAGTTTCAGAAGACTATTCAGTAAGATTTGCAGTTCTGGTGATTGATATTCTACTGTTGAGAAGGGCAAGAATTTCCCCCGTCTGCCCTTCTTTAATTCTTATGGCTGATCTTATAAAATTGGCACAAGACTCGATTAATAGGGGGAAAAAATTAATGTGTGATCAAACTAAGCACCTCTTTTATATTGTTTAGACAAAGAAACGATAAATTTGTGAGAAGTTGACAGGGCAAAGAAAGTTAGCGAGCTCATTAGAAAGGAATCTAAGCAAGGTTTGGGCTTGGGTAGTAAATTAATAAGGCGTTACATTTTTATTTATACTTTTTTTTCAACTCTGTTTTTTTTAACTCTGTGATAATGTTATCTCTTTTCCTTCAGGAGCAGGGAGGGCACCAGTCACTTGGTAGATTTATTTCCTCCTTTTAGGGGAACAAAGGAGAGTCAGAGAGCTTCTTCCTCTACTGCTGCTTCTCAGGTGATTTTAATTAGAAATAATCCATATGACATTGTAGGATATGCCTTGGGCCACAACATTACTTTTAGAGGATTAACCATTTTTTTAAAATCAAAAATACAGCCAAATTAAATGTTATATTAAATATTAAATTCATTTATGAAGTTTATATTTGGGAAGAGAGGGCAAATAAGGGAAATGATATTGTATATTAATTGTAGAAAATGAAAATTGTTAAGGGGCTAAAATAAAAGTCAGATGTGGAACAAAGCTTTTGAAGCGATGGGTTTTGGTTTGATATTCTAGCTATTATGGCTCGGAGGCCCTCACTGAGAAGGTTACTTTTAATACAGCCTTACAGGAAGTATGGATATGAACAATGTTGGTGCCTGAGAAACTATATTCCAGGGAGAGTGAAAAGCAAGAGCAAAAGTCTTGGGGAGGAGCGTGCCTGACCCGTTAGAAGAAGAGCAACAAGGCCAGACTAGGTGGAGTGAAGTGACAGAAATGGAGCCTGGGAGGAGACAATAGACACCAGATCGTGTGTAGATCTTACAGATCAGTGTAAGGACTTTGGATTTTTTTGTAGGAGAATTGAGATGGCGTTGGATATTTCCAAGCAGAGACGTGGCATGATCTGATTTATATTTCAGCAGCAGATTCTGTGTTGCAGTTAGACTAAAGAGAAGCCAATTACAGAGCTATTTCGATAATTCCGAGGTGAGAAGATGGCGAGTTGCACTAGAGTGAAAGCAATAGAAGCAGAGAGAAGAGGTTGGATTCTATGTTTATCTTGAAAATAATGCTGACAGGACTTGATGTTATATAGGACATATGGGTGGTGGGGGAAAGCGAGGGTAAAGAATAAATTTTGTTTGCCGTATCCTGAGTAATTAGAAAGATGAGTTACTCATTCTCTAAGAAGGGAAAAAAATTGGGAAGAAGTAAGTTTGGCAGGGGGAGGGGGAGCAGACAGTAGATAGGAAGAAATGACTTTTGTATGTTTTTAGATTGAGATATCCAAGTGGGAATGACATGGAACCAGTTGAATACACAAATATGTAGTTCAGAGGAGAGCTACCTACTGGAGGTAGGAAATCAAGAGTCATCAAACATAAGTTGCATTTAAAGTAAAGAAATTTGTGAACAAAATGATGAAAAACAAGGATCAGGACCTTGAGCACCTCTAGGTTGGGAAAATGAAAAACCAACAGGCACTTGGAAAGCAGTAGCTCTTGAGAGAATAAGAAAGCCCACCAGCAAAGTATCTCAAAAGCCAGGAGAAAGTGTATTTCAAGGACAACACCGTTTCAAAAAACATTTGTTATTGAAATGGAAACTCCCAAACACATATAAACACATATTCAACATACACCTTCTGGACATTTTTATTTTAGGTAGAAAAAATTCATTTCCTTAAGTTTTTTTAAAAAATGTTCTTTTTTATAGTACTTATTCATTCTAGTTGCTTACTTTTTTCACTTATCTATTTATATTAATAATTTTCAAGTCAATGTGCACCTGAGATTAGAAATAACTAAAAAGTTTCTTAATTTAAGAAAAGCAAATATTGACATGAAATTATTACTTTAATCATCTGTGGATTCTATTTATTAATTAGGTTTTGTCTTCTAATGTTTTTGTTGACTTTACCTAAAGTTTGATGTTACAGTTATTGCTATTCAGATCTGACAAGTTTGCAGCATAAAATATACCTCATTTATTGACAACTGAAAATTTTGCTTCTTGATGACCCAAAATTATTCTACAAAAAATTATAATGAATGAATAGTAGATATGAATTTTTCTGTAGCCAGTATTCCAGTTAAGGAACTGTATGTTTTTACTTCACCATTTTACAAATGATTTATGTCAAATCTTTGAATTGTAGGAGAAATACATTAAGAACGGAGATATACGTCTACAATTTCAGCTACAGGTATGAGGTGACTATAAAGTTGTGAACTGATCTATAAGTAAATATGCAAGATTGCTGCATTGCAGATTATTTCAATGATGCTCATATCAATTAAAGAGTTCTTTCATACAACTATTCCAAGACACACACATGCACGCACACACACAGAACATATGACTTTATAACCACATTCTGTTTTAATCTAAACAGACGATAATAATCTGGATTACCTAGTATGTTATCAAGCAAATTTTATTTAAAATGTTTATAATCAGATATATTAAATGATGTTACTTCTGAAACTCAGTTTTATGTGAGGAGTCACAATATGCTGAACAATTTAAATGATATATTAGTGCTGTATGTGAGGACATTGAAGGGTAATGAGGTAGGCAAAATAATGGCCCCCAAAGATGGTGAATCCTAATTTCTCTAATCTGTGAATATATTATGTTACATGACAGAGGAGCATTAAGAATGCAGAAGGAATTAAGATTGCTAATCTAAAATAGGGAGAAGGAAATGGGAGGCAGACAAGAGGTCAGTGATGCCAAGTGAAAAGGACTCAATCTGAGCTTGCTGGATTGGAATATGGAAGAAGAGAGCCAAGAATCAAGTATTTTGGGCAGCCTCTAGAAACTGCAAAAGGCCAGAAAATGGATTCCCTCCTACAGCCTCTAGAAAGAAAGGCAGCCACACTGACACATTGCTTTTAGCTCAGTGTTGACTAATTTCAGACTTCTGACCTAAGGAACTAGAAGACGGTAATATGTTGTTGGAAGCTACTAAGTCTCTGGTACTTTATTACAGTAGCAATAGGGAGTTCATATAGCTACTAAAAGGAAGTATAAATATATTAAGTTCTGCCTTTTTTATAAACAAGGCATCATGTAAATGTTCTGAAATAAAGATGTAATAATTATACGATTAATCTGGGTTTGTTATATTGTTTGACATTAAATGAATTAAAAAGTTATTATGTCAAACTTGTAGGATGTTTCTTTAAAAACTAAGCCGTAATTTCCCTAATGAAAGAAAATAATATATCCTACTTAATGTGTATTTTCTTTTCCTCAATAAGTATATAGTACTGCGATTTATATAAATTTACTGGACTTCTGGTTCCTGTGTCCAAGTGTGATTTAAAATGTATTGAATTATCTTATATAGCTTCCTGAGCTAGATTATTCATTTATGTAACAATGCAAACGTTATCACACAAGTAAAGAAATATATAGAATGTATAGAAAAAAAATCCCTCTCCCTGTTGAACTTTTGCAGTATAGGACATATTTATTCAAATTCTAAGTGATATTACTTTTAAAAAGCAGAGTTAATTACCATATGCACCTTACAGATTATAGAAGGCATGACCTAGTATGATTAACAAAGATGGATTAAGAGTGAGAATGTAGAAATCTTTGTTCTTTTACTAATCTATTTTTTTTTTAAAGTGTATGTGGGAATATTGCTTAATCTTCTCAAAACTCTTCAATAGGGGAAAAAAGTTATTTATCCTTCCAGTTTGAATGGCTTTTTCTCATGTTTAAAGCATAACATTTATGAAAATGTTCATAGGAAAATGTTGAACAAATTTTGAATGTATGAAAAATAGAATAATGGAGTAAGGCAAATCATCTAATAACGTTTGACTAATTACACTTTTATTTCAATCTTTAAAGTGTTCCATGGATATTGTTTGTTCACACCTGGTTAGAGAAACCCTATTTAACAAGTGTTTCTAAGAGTGGCAGTATGACCTGCCCACCTCCTCATGAGCCAGTCTAGGACAGGAGGGAGAACCACAATGAGTAATGCAAACTAGTCTCCCCTGCTCTCGCAAGTTGGTGACATTGTAGGCACCAGAACAAATTATCCATCTGAGCTCTATTTTCTTAATCCAAATGTCATGATCTGCTTCCAAAAGCCTGGCTAAGCACCCAGAGGCAGGTCTGAGTCACATATTCATCCCTGATACACGATCAAGTACTGTTTTATTTTTCTCTTATTTGTTTGGCTTTTCTGATTTCTTGTATTAATTCTACTAATTCCTTAAGTGGTAGGTTTAACAAGCCAAATGATAAGAAAGATTAATAACCTCCATTTCCCTTTCTTCAATCTTACTCAGATGAAATTCTCTAAAAATCGTAATTTTTTATTCAACTATACTTTTGTTTATACACCTATAAAACATGGATGTATAAATATATATAGATATAGATGTAGATAGAAATATTATATGTCCACAGACTATTTTGACATTTTTAAGTAAGTGTGTTATTTTATTCATATGACAGTATGACATAATATTACATTGTATTAGAGCATTAAAATCTCTACAAATCAATATATCAATCTGATTCTTTCTTGTTTTATTGTTTGTTTCTTAACTTGTTTTCAGCCTTGTTTCTGTCTTTGTGTCCTGCCCCACTCATCTCTTTTCCCACTCTTCAATCTCGAGTTCCTCCAAATTTGTATTTGTTTCTGTATTAGCTCAGGCAGCCGCGTAAATCTGGGAAGTCAAAGATTAAGGTGCCAGCTGGTTCTCTGGTAAGAGCTCTCTTCCTATTTTATAGATGGCCACCTTCTTGCTGTATGTTCATATGGCAGAGAACAAGCTCTTTAGTGTTTTTTCCTATAAGGATTTTAATCCCATCATGAAGCTCCTACCCTCATTACTTCATCTAAACCAAATTACCTTAATAAGGCCCATCTCCAGATACCATCACGTTGGATATCTGGAGACAGGCCTCATTAAAGTAATTTAACATATTAATTGGAGGGGGGGAATTGCAGTCCAGTCCATAGCAGTTCCTACTTCTTTTTTTCCTATTATGATGATATCATATTTCTAAACATCCTATTTTTTCTTGTTCCTGTTTGTGACTCTACCATGCATTCTAATCTCGTTAATCTCTTCCAGTCCTCATTCACCTCTTTCTCCAAAGTCACCTTATGTGACTTCGAAGAATATACCTGAATATTATAGCCATCTGTTCTTCTGAAATGCTTCAATACTAAAAACTAAATCCACACTCCTTCCCCATAATGTTCCAGGTACCGATAATCAGTCAGTTCATTCAGGTTAGTTTAAAGGTTGTGAATATTGCTTGACTACTGGGCTCACTGTATCCTTCAGAATGCTGTATAGTCAACTCTTTTCCCTATAATTATATAACTTGCCAAAATCTGTGACATTTTGTGTTTTCTAGGATATTTAAAGACCACTTTTCTAAGTTTGTTGGATGTATTCTGTAAAGTAAATTTTAAAGTCATTGTCTCAGAGCTTTTAAACAGAATTGCTAGAAGTTTCATAGAAAATTTTACTTTGAGCCATTTATCTCTCACTCAAGTAATAAAAGGAATGAAATGACCAGGATCAGTAGTATATGAATATCCCTCGTTTCAAATTGCCAAGACATGAGTCACCCTTTCAGATGAGATGCTCACATCAACTTGAAAGGAAGCTCTTGTGTGACTCAGGAGATATGTAACAGTTAGGAAGAGCTTGTTTCTCTCATAAAGCATCTCACTCCATTTCTAGTACAGTGCTAAGGAGGATTTCATGTGTATGCAAAAAGGTATTTTTAACATAAATTTGGTATTAGCATGCTAGAAGTGCTGACTCTTCCACATATAAAATTGTGGCTTTCAGAAAGAAGTAAACTAGGACACTGTCAGCATCCTGGAAATGATTATTATTTTTTTTTTTTACTAAAGGAAATGCCAAACGTTTAAAATGAAAAAGCAACACATTAACTCAATGAAAAGGCTAGATTGTTCCAATCAATAAACTGTACAAGAATAGTTTACTGTTAGCTAATATGTTTCTGTTTCCAATTTATTAACAACAAAAAAGCGTTCTTTTAAAAAATTTGATTTTCTAAGAGACATAAAATATTTAAAATAACAATTGCTTCAAATCAGATTGTGTTTAATTGTTATTGATCTGTTCTATCTAAATGTTCAACTCAGAGTCTGCCCTTCAGATCTTTATCAAAGTATACATTTCTCCTGCAGAGTCCACAATTTATTTTTGTGTATGTTAAGTGCTCATATAATAACGGTACATTTTCTCCAATTTATTGCATTTCATTATAAATTACTACATAAGAAAATAATGATTTTATAAAATATAAAAGTAGCACATTTTGGCAAAAGGCATTTCAATGGACAAAAAATGAATTTAATACAATTTTTGTGGATTATAATCATCTATTGATTTATTTAAATTATATAATTTATAATTTAATTGCATATGTGTAGTTACCCTTGTTAACTGCATATTCTTGTTTCTTTCTGGAACCTCTGGAAGTTGGCAGGTATTATTAACTTCATTTTGTGTAAGAATAAACTGAAGTCATAGAAGTTCGTAGACTTGCCCAGAGGAGCACACTTCAAAGAGGCTGAATCAGAAAGGAGCTTGCCCTGTCCTCTTCTGTCTGTCATGCCTCTCCCCCACCCAGCCTCCAGATCCCCTTAACCTGGGGTCTCAGCTCATGGCCTTGCCTCACATTAAAATTATAAAATTTCTAAAATCAGTGGGACAGTTTCTATTCCATGTCGTCTCCACTTAATCTGGACAAGAAGTGGTACCTGTACCCTAATCCCTGTCTCTGCTCAAATTATAGAAGAGGAAGATGCCTGCTGTTATCCACAACCTGTTCTCAGAGATCCTCCCTAAATCTTCCCCTTGACTGGCTGCATCTTCAACTCGTCCCTCCCTAATGGATCATCCCCATAAGTGTGCTCCAGCAACTCCTATCTAAAAAATAAAAAATCTCAGGACCCCACCACCCATTTACTCTGCTCAGATTTAACATATGTCAGTTCCCTCAGCAAATCACACCACCATTTTCATAAGTCACAAAACTAAGAGATATCCTTTATGCCTTCCTCATTCTTTTTTGTCACATAAATATTGAGTCTGATATATTCTACCCCTAAAATGTATTTAAAGTATATTCATTACTTCTGTCTCCGCAGCCACCACACAAGTTCGTCACCATGATCTCTTCTACAGTGGTTTCCTCTAGTCCACTTGCATCATCAAATGCCCTCTTCAGATGGTTTACCACATACCAGCCAGCAGCAACTTCTTAAAAGTATAAATAGTGGATACTGTTCTCTTTCAAAACCCTTCAGTGAACCCCAATTTTATGTAAAATAAGACTGGATTCTTGCCGTGGCCTCTAAAATCCTATGTGACCTCACCCAGCCTCCCTTTGAAACTTGATCTCCACTTGTAGCCACCAAGCTATACTTTCATGCTTTCTCCTCAAATGTGGCAAGGCTTCTTTGGGGGCATTTGAACTATCTTACGCTTCCTTTGGTTTGAATGTCTATTCCTCATGTTTTCCTTTGGCTAGCTCTTTATGCTTCTTGCTTAATCTCATCTTATTAAAAATAATGCCATCCTCCCTAAAGTAGCTATCATATAAGCTTATTTTTTTCATGTTCTTCAATGATACTGTTTATTCATTAGTTTACTCTTTTTTTTTTTTCCCCTCATCTCTAGGGAGAATGTAGACCCTACTTGAGCTAGGATCTTGTATGTTCATTTACTTTTGGATCCTCAATGGTAAAATATTACCTGGCACATAGCCTAGAATATATTCCAGAAAATATAAGAGAAATTTTATCATAGACTAAAATGAAAATAAATCAGGCTTTTTAAAGGGAAACTTTAAAAAAAATTAATTGAAGAATATCATACATAGAAATAGTGTACAAATCAGTAGTGTAAAGAAAAATAACTACCACAAACTGAATGTACTCAAGTAACTACCACTTATATAAAGTAAAAGATGACCTGCATTCCAACAGCCTTCTGCCTGTGCCCTCACAGTCCCTTCTTTTTCCCTAGATAGTAATTTTTTCCTGAATTCTTATAATATAGATTAATTTTGTGTATTTCATTATATATATCGAATCATATAGTATTATTCTATTCTATTGAAGACTATCTGGTTCTGTTTCCGTTGTTAACTACAATAAATGATATAACTATGAACATTCTTGTTTGAATTCTGGAGAACATGTGTGCCTTTTTTATTGGTCATATACTGGGTTGGAATACTCTGTTTAAGATATGCATATATTCACCATTAATAGATATAGCCAAATATCTACTTTTCCAAAACATCTGTACAAATTTACACTCTCACATTATTGTATTAATCCTGTTATTATCAATCTTGTTAATTTTAGTCACCCTGGCAGATATATAGGAATCTTTCATTGGGTTCTTCCCCAAACTATATTTTCAATCTTCAAAGCTAGAAAATTAAAGGAGCAATGCAATTAGCATTTGTGCCCTATGACTGGATTCATCAATTGTTTTTATCTGCCACTTTTACCTTATTGATAACTAGCCATCTTTATTTCTCTGAATATTTGCAAACAAGTTTTAGACATTAGATGCAGACTTTTACGTATTGGAAAGTGAAAACTTTCTGATTTATAGATTTGACAATTTTGACATTCACCATTTTATTGATTTACTTTAACTGTTTCAAAGTAGAATGGTAAAATGCAGTATATAAATACAATTTACTAAGTATATTTCAGATGCTAGAGAAACAAATTATTCTTTGAAACTTATGAGGGTCATATGTAAATGAGAAATATAAAAGCCACAGTAAAAATAATCTCATTCATTTTGTTCATCATATTTAAAACATGAATCAGGCTTGAAATAGATTTCGGAAATTAAGCCACTATAGGGACAAAAAATAAATAAAATGAATATCATCTGTTCTTTGTATTATCCCCTATTAATTAATACAAAAATAGTTATTAACCACCAAATGATGGTAGTTTGAACTCCAGGGAACAAATGTTTGATTTTTTTAAAATTTATGTACTTTCTCTTTTTTTGTAATACTTCTTGGCATAATGGGGACAACCAAATAGTTGTATCCTGCTCTCCTATGAAGGAAGCTCTGATAATATATTTAAACTCTGCCTTCAGCAAAACCTTTGCTAGGGGCTTTGGAGTTTTCTACTTTCTCTAATTAGCTTTATCAATAATACGTATCATCCATTCTTATATTCCAGCTCTGGAATGAATAAACTACAAACCATTTTTTGTGAAATACTCGGTTAGCTATTATGTTATATAAAGAAGTTTGCTTTTAAAATACCTATAAAAAACATTTTGGATGCTGGTTGTGTTATACATTCTGAGTATCAAAAATTTTATTTTTGTCCAATAGACTTGCATTTAATCTATAAACATACTTCGTTTTAATTTGATGTGTTATCTTAAGATCATCATGTTAAAAGGTATTTCTTTAAAAATAAATTTCCAAACAAGACATATGTGCTTTAGCAGTTAGAGATGAGATGAGAGCCCTGCACAATCTTGAATAAGCTGTTTTGTTTTCCTGTAAATAGAATCACCTCATTTTCAATATCCTTAACTTTTTGTTATAAAAACTTGTCTGCATTATCTGTATATATCGACATCTTTACTAGAAATTCTAATTGAACTGTTTTCACTATTATTTAAAATACCCAAATTAGTCTTGTATGAAAAAGTGAATAATTTTTAATGTGCTAGTATTTACCTCAAACTTAAACATGATTTTAAAGTGTAAATAAATATAATAAAATTATTTTTCCTACTAAGGATTTTCAAAAAATATTTTTATGAACTATATCCCATGAGGCTTGTGAACTTAGCTATTCGATTTTTATTCAGTTAGATATTTTACAGTTTGCATCATTTTACTTACAAAAATCCATAGCCTTTTAAATGAGAATGAAACATGATATAACTTTCAAATACTTGAGATAATAAGTTTGAGGGTTTTTTATACTATATATCAAAATACCTGATTATTTGTATTTTAAATTTTTGACTTTTCATTTGTGATAGTAAAATAAAAAGATTGTTTTTGGTTTTATTTAAATTTTGGTTATGTAAAAGTATAAAATGCTTCATATTTATTTTGAAAGAGAAGAATATGCTGTCTTATTGATAAATTGAATTTCAAATATCTAAAAACATAATATTTATAATTAATTCATTCTAAATATAAAGACTACTTCACCATAGCAGTATCAGTACTTTTAGGAAAAATACTGTTCTTTTTTGTTTTTGTTGTCTTGCTATTATTTATTTATAACATATACTGTAATTTATTATTGTTGGTTTATCAATTGATTTACTTCTTCCTGTCTATCTTATTCTTGAGTCCTTTTTATTCTTGCCACCTTGATTTCTTAGACATCCCCCAATGCTCTTTTATTGACGATTTGCTTCTCTCTCTATATATATACTCTCACTCCCTTGTTCAGCTCATAAACTTTCATGATTATCACTCATGTAATTTTATGATTCCATGTATCTAGCACTGTCCTTTAATGTCTCGTCTGATCTTGCATTTCCAGTAATGAACAGACCTCCTCCAGTGGGTTATCCTGCTTTTTGTCTCAAACTTATTAGATATATAACACTCTTAGATTTTAAACTACTTACAATACTCTCTCTCTAGACTGTGTACATGCACACATACACACACACACACACACACACATACAATAAACTATATATAGTTTAACTATTTATGATACTTTTGTGATCTAAAAATATTGATTTGTTTTTATAATTTAAATATTACGATTTAACTTATGATTTTTTAACTTTATAATGGTGTAAAGTGATACACATTCAATAGAAACTGTACTTCATATTTTGCTATTTGATATTTTCTCAGGCTAGCGATATGCAGTATGACTCTCTTATGTTGTTGAGCACTGAGCTATAGCTCTCCATCAGCCATGCGATCATTGGGGCAAACAACTGATACATGATTTTGCTCAACTATAGGCTAATGTAAGTGTTCTGAGCACATTTAAAGAAGGGTAGGCTAAGCTATGATGTTTAGTAGGTTAGGTGTATTAAATGCATTTTCAATTAATACTATTTTGAACTTATGTTGGCTTTATTGAGACGTAAACCAATTATAAGTAAAGGAGTGTTTGAAAGTAAAATGTGCTCTACTTTCCTTTAGTTTTCTGAGGCCAACAGGATGGAGTGTAGAGAGTATGTGCTTTAGAATCACTCAGAAATATTTTTGAAGCTTTATTACATTAATATGTGCATCACCACAGGCACATTATTTAATTTTCTATTTATAAAATATTCACAACACTAACTGAAAGTATTTAATGTTATGTTTCTAGCACAGATCACAGTGTCAAGCATAGAGACGGCACTCTATAAAACATTGGTCTTCGCGATTTCTGTTTCAGCAATTTAATTAATCTTCTGATTTTCTGTTTATAATATTGGGAGCACCATGATTCATTAAAGTCAAAAGTCTAAAATAATAGTTGAATATTCCTTCTCTAATCTGTTTCCAATGCTGTCATTTTTATTATTAATGAATCTTGTAGATAATCAAATTCTCTGTATTTCAACAGCTGTTACTCATCATTCTCTTTAATCTTTTCCTTTTTGGTTTACAATGTCTTTTATTGCATTTGTTCTATTTTTCCTTTAATATTATTGTTTTTTCTTACTTTTTTTTTTTCTTTTACAACCTAAATGTTCTACAGTCTTCTAGAGGAGAAATATCACATCATTAATTTCTCTTGTATGTTGTGCTGGCCTGTTAGTGACTATATTATGTGGATGATATACATTTTAATTGGTTGGTTTGAAATTAGTATATCAAATCCATTTTGAAATTCTGATGAATATTGAATATAATTATATTTTTTATTATCTAAGTATCTTTTATTTTTTATTTTAAAATCAGTCCTCTCAAAATGTTAGAATATTCTGAAGTGACCTTAAAATTGCTTACTGGAACCATTGGATTAAATGCATTTTCTTCATTTATTTCTTCATTATTGATTATGTGAATAAGTATGCATATAACTCTTGAAAATGATAACTCTCACTTGATACCAAAATAGAGGAGGTTCGTTTTTCCTGTATGCCTCAAAGCCAAACAAGACATGAGCAGGGGTTTGCAGCAATGAAAGTAAAGGTTTATTTAAGAAAATGTTGCCAAGCTTGGAGAGACAGGTGAGCCAGCGCTCAAAGACCTGCCTCTGTGATGGCCTCTTGGAGAGAGGTTATATAGAGAAAGCTCCTCTGTCATGGTAGCTAGGAGAGTCGGGGTCCTGGGCTCTTCTGATTGGTGAGAGTTAGTGTAGGAGACCGGTGATCATTGCATCAGGTCCTGATGTCAGTTGTGGCATCGTTCTGTCCTGTTTCAAAAGGATGCAAGTAGGGTCATTCCACCTTTATGTGTCTAGAACTGAACACAGCTTAGGTCAAGATGTTATCTTTTGTTTCATCAAAACTGTTTCTGTGGTCAACGGACCTGAGGCTTTGTTCCTAAGGTTATTTGATGTTGACCTAACAGCTTAATGATAAAGTGGTTGTGCAGTATGCAGAGGGATAATGAAAGAAAAGAAGCAAGTGAGCCCAAGTCTGGTTTGAATCAAGGACAAAGAGAAGAAAACAAGTGATTTTAAAGATGTGAAGATTTTCACAGTTACACAGTTTACTAATGGAAAAGGACATTTATTCAAATAAGCTAGTCATTGTTTGAGTTCATTTCAATAAATAAAATGTTCAACAACTAAAATATATTTTTAAAAAGGGAATTGTTTTTCTTATTTAACAATGTAGCAATTTTGCTACTTTTTAAAACTTTTATTTAATATAGATTTGCTAAATATATCATTTTCCACTCTTTAGGTATAATATAGAGATCAATAATAAATATATAATACCTGATTGGAATATAAAGTTATGTGTATAGTTAATGTAGTATTAAAATATGATAACTTTTCCATTTCTTATCTAGGCTTATGAGCTCTTCATCTTCTCCCTCACTTCTATATTTTTAGTTATATAAAAATTAGAAGTGCAACTAATATCCGTAAAATTATAACATTTTTGTTTCTGAGCAAGAGCATTATTGGATATATTTTTTTTATGTCATCATAATTGAATTAAGTAATCTGAACAGAACAGGTGTCCAGAAATAGGAATACAGTATGTTTTCATGACCAATAACCTCTACTTATGTACCAACTTTCAACCAATCTTTCGTCTTTTTATATATAAATCGTTAGAATATATAGCAGTTCAAACTCACAATATAAAATTATTTTATTTTTCTTTCAGAAAGTTGCATTTTATATGATAGCCACATGCCATCTGTTCAGTATTTACAGTCCTCACTGTAAAAAAAAAAAAAAAATTGGTGTCCCATTGCACTGATAAAGATAAACACAATCAAAATAATTTTAATGAGTAGATCAAATAAATAGCATTATATATAATAGCAAAGTACTATTAAAGATGCTTCCATTATATGAGTGTAGCTGAGGTAGATTTATCCTTTTATTGACATGGTGGGACAATGCATCAGGAAATTCTGTTTTGTCTGTTAACACTCTCTCCCCACAACAGTGTAACAACCTTCTCTCTAGTCTTCTCTTTTCCTTTCTTTCTCCTTAAACCTAACCACCTGGGGAAACACAGCCTACAGGACAGTGAAACTGGTGATATTCTGTACATTTTTTGCACTACCCCTCACTAATCAGTAGAGTGAAAATATGTAACAAGTCAGTTTCACAATTCTAGGTCATCAATTCATCTTCAATAGGTACTTTGCTATTATATATAATGCTATTTATTTAATCTACTCATTAAAATTATTTTGATTGTGTTTATCTTTATCAGGACAGATTGCATCAAGCCATGTAAATAAATTGTGTATACATATGATTTAGATTTAGAGTTTCTCACATGTTTGGTAGAATTTGCCAGTGAAGCCATTTGGTCCTGGGGTTTCCTGTTGCCAGGTTTTTGATCACCAGTTCAGTTTCTTTACTTGTTAATGACCAGTTCAGATTTTCTGTTTCTTCCTGATTCAGTCATGGAAGATTGTGTATTTTTAGAAATTTATCCATTTTTTCTAGTATTTCCAATTTGTTGGCATATAGTTGTTTATATAAAGTTTTTATGATCCTATGTATTTCTGTAGAATCAGCTGTATTTGAGTCTTCACTCTTTTTTTTTATTAGTCTTGCTTAAGTTTTGTCAATTTTATCTTTCTGAAAAACCGACTTAGTTTTGTTGATCCTTTCTATTGTTTTTCTGATCTCTACTTCATTTATTTCCATCCATCCTTATTATTTGCTTTCTTCCTTAAATGTTGTGCTTTCTTTATTTTTTTCTTCTAGTTTCTTGAGTTATAAAGTTAGGTTGTTTATTTGAGATATTTCTAATTTCTAAATAAAGAATTGCTCTTTCTTGTCAGAATTGTGCAGAAAATCTATTATGTTGCACCCTTTTACTTATATTCTCACTCAGAGAGTTAATATTATACTTATTCACTTATATTCAGATAGGACTTATTATTTATTGTACGTTTTCAGAGAATTGAAGTTTTTATTTTTATAGAATAGCTTATAGCATTAAGTTACAGTCACAATGTTCATTTTTATTTAACTCTATGTAAAGCAATATAGATTTATTTTTTAAATGCAGGTGTAAAGTATGCATAAATTTAAAAATAATGACCCCATACAATCCTACCACTCAAAGATAATTTCTGTAAGCACTTAATATTCTTTAAAGCACATGTAAAGAGAATCACTTTATGATGTTACATATTACACAAATATGTCTTAAATAATTTTGTCCAAATAATATACAATTGAATGTTCTAATAACCTTAAATATTTCCATATAATTTAATTTAACATCTTTATCTGTTGAATGGGTATATCAAAATTTATCCAAGGCATCATATTTGGCTCTTTAGTTTATTTTCGTTGCTACTGCCAACATATCTATGGTCACTTTTATTCATACTTTTTTTGCATTTTTAGATATTTCTCTAGCTTACTTCCCAAATTGGAATTACTCAAAACACATGAATATTTTTCAGGTTCTGAATACATAGTTCCATGTTATACTTCAAAACATTTGAGAATTCTGGGTATTACATTTTGTCTTTGTTTTTCATGCCACCATTGTAATTTCCAACAGCATCTTAGTTTTGTACCTTCAAAAACAAAGTTAGGTTGCAGTAAGAACCACTTAATAACTTTTATCCTTAAAAAGTTTTTGGAAAATATATAAAAAAATGTATGAAAATATATTGTAGAAGCTTAAAAAACACACTAATTCTTTTAAAGACTTCATTAATAGAAATAGTGTAAACTCATGATTTTATGAGAGAAACTGTGTGATCAGGATTAATGAAAAATGTAGACATATATCCGCTCATGTGAGGTACTCTTAATTAAGGTTTGTTGCTGTTTCTGTTTTTGTTTTCTTTTTTCTTATCTCTTAAATGCAATCGTCTAGGTCAGTTTTAAACTTAATATCAAAAAATAAATTTTAAAAATCTAATTTCCAAGGAAATACAATGCCTTCTTTGTCATTGCATAGTGTCACAGAGTCATAAAAGAGAGATAATAATAAGCTCAGTAATATCTTTCCTGCCTTGGTGAATTAGATGGAAAGTCATATAATTTTAAATGGATTATGTATAATGACTACCTTAAATAGTATTCTCTGAAACTTAAGCATTACACAGAATCTATTTAAAATTTTCCTAGAAATATAGAATAATACCATCTGACATGGAGTTTGATACCAGACCTAAATATGTCAAATAATTTGAAAGGAAATGAATTTTCTGATCTTTTTAACTTATGAATTTATCACTGTGGATTTATCATTTGTTAATTATGGATAATTAATTTATCCATTAAATATAGATTTATTTCTGATCCAAATTATATTATCATTTCAACTTAACTTATTAAATGTTTGCAAATAACACATCTGATTTGCAAATATATGTTTTTATCATAGACACAAATCAAGGTAGCAGAATATTCCATACATAAATAATTTTATACATTAGCATTTATGATACAATCATGGAGATGTCACACTCAGAGTTAAAGAAGACATCCTACAATAAATTATGGCAATATTGAAAGAATCAACTAAAATCTTACTTCTTCAAACAAAGTAGTAATGTACTGAGAATCAATTATAAAAAATAAGATCATAGAAAAACAGAGTAATTGCAATAGAATACTTATAATACCTGTGGGAGGGAAAGAATATAAAACTTGAAAATTTTATAAAAAAA
This sequence comes from Pteropus alecto, assembly GCF_000325575.1. NCBI lineage: Eukaryota > Metazoa > Chordata > Mammalia > Chiroptera > Pteropodidae > Pteropus > Pteropus alecto. The sequence continues at coordinate 8,579,723 of NW_006432227.1, forward strand.
TATTGCAGAGGAAAAATAGTTATATTTGAAAATATATAAAATTAAGACTATAAGGAATACAAAATAACTAAATTAGGCAAATAGTATTTTTACTACAATCTTGATAAAGGACCAACAATTTTATATGTCATAATAATAAAATTTGGAAAACCTCAGAATCTGTTATCATGATTATGAAATAACATTACTATATAAATAATACATAGAAACATTAAAATAATCAAAAAAGAAAATAGGCAATAAATGAAACCAAAGAATGTAATCATTATGAATTCCAACCTGTATTAAAATTATGCCAAGATAAGATATCATTTTTCCAAGTTTGAATTTGAAATGAATAGAAAGCACCAACTCTAGTGACATTGTGAAATAAATAGAAAGCACCAATTCTAGTGACATTGTGTTGAAGTGGTCAGCCTCCTACATTGCCAAAGGCACTCTAAGTTTGCTTTATCCATTTAGAAGGCAATTTAACAACTGATATTGATAGCAATATATAATGCATAAATACTTTTGCTCACCTTTTCCACTTTCATAAATTCATCTCCAAGAAACAGCCTTAAATATGAAAAATATATGTTTAAAACACCTAAATTTATAATAATGAAACAATGGAAACAATCTAAATATTTAACAAAATTTAACATTGCTTAAATAAATGTTAGACAAAATGTTATAATCATAATTCACAAATGGTTTCCTTAGATAAACACTTGGAAAAAGCTTAGCAGGAAATAATTAAATACTAATTTTAAATACAGTATAATTATAACTATATTTAGAACATATATATATATAGGGACAATACCCAGTTTTATATCAGTATCATATCATATTTACATTTTTAAATTTTTTATTACAATATATGCATTAATATTACTCTTAAGAATTATATTTAATAAAATCTTACATAACAAATTTTAGTAAAGGAAATATTTTTTAATTACATACATCACACACACACACACACACACACACACACACACACATGAATACACACTTTAGAGAAGATGTGCGGATATTAATCCCGAGGATGTGATTTCTACTTTCTTGTCTCTTTTTCTTCCCTTATTTACTCCATTTTTAAATTTTTTTCTCTGCTCTTTCATTCCCTCTTCTCTTCCCCTTCCTATTTTGACTTCCTATTACACTCCATTTCACCCATAACTTTCTCTTTTTCTCCTGCATGATCACTACATTTAACAAATATCAGTAGTAGCTTCAGAACAACAAAATGAATGGATGCAGACATTGTTGAGTTAGTCAAACAAGGGTAGATCATTTCATGGCACAGGAAGAGGTCATGGCAATCAAAACACATGGCAGAATAGTCAGCGACATTCTTCATGGTCACTGTTGCAAAAGACCTGGCAAACTGAAGCCACATCACAATGTTTACAAAGTTTAAATATTATCCATAAAATATCACACCACAATAGGGGTCGATATAGATCATCTCACATAAATCATGTCTCATTTGTTACTCTCAGCCTCCCAAAATTTACACAGACTGGCTCAAATAAATACCATTTAGAGTTGAAAGCATGAGTGTCTTTTACCTGGGGTTCCCTAGTGTTATCATAACAGGCTCTTAGTATGTTTCAGGGATTATATTACATGTCCTTTTCATTTGTTACATTTTTATATTTTTTCTGTGTCTGTTCAGGCAATATTGCTTAGTACCTGTCAAGTTCCTGGCAAGTGCTAGGAATGGAGGGCATAATGGTAAAATATAAGACCTAACCCCTGGACTCAGGTAGCTTCCAGTTCAACTTCAAAGCCTACCAATGGTAGGACATAAGTCTTCGGTGTAACGACCTAGTCTTATTGAATAGACCAACGTGGCTCCAGGTCACTGGTTGAGGGTATTTGTTCTACTCCATTCATTTAGGGATTTAAGGTACCCGAAAATCTATGACAGTCAACATATGGCTCATTCATCCTGGATTTCACTATCCAGTAAGCTGAAGGGGAAATAGGATACAAGATGGGGGCATGGAAAATGTAATGGATTGGTCAATTATCATATGGCCATTCCTAAATGCAAAGGGGGCTGGCAAAAGTATTCAAATTGTGAGCCCACAAAGCAGAGAAAAAAAAAAAAACATTTCAAAAAGCCTTTTTTTATAAGCACTTACTATGTTTCTCCTGTACTTTGTCTTAAAATGGACTCACCAATGAGACGTCTAAGCAATATAATTAAAGATAAAGTTTTTCTCACTTTTAGTTATCCGCAGATCACTTTTTAATACAAAAATATCCTTAATAAAAATAAATATTTTATTTTCTCAGACAAGTCCTTTAATTCTGAGAATAAATAGTCCTCTATATCTGCTCACAATTATAACATATGATGGAAGAAAAGAAAGAAATAGGGGGAGTTCTTCTCAAGTGTACAAAGAGTAATGCCTGTGATGCCTCTTAAATAACTTGCAGAAATGTTTTCACATAAAAATCAAATATGCTATTTGAGTTTTGTTGAAATTTTCTTTCTGTGTATTGCATTTTATATCCAAGAGATAAATGATACCTAAAACAAGTCCACATATCTAAATAAGAACACTTTGGTCATAACTGGCTGTAATACACATCTGACTTTAAAACTGACAAAAGGGTATGCAAAGATTATGTAGATATATTTTTTAATTTTTTAAGATTTATTAATTTTTATTTTTAGATATTTTAAATAAGACTATATGTGGATAACACACACATATACATAACACACATAGCTAATATATAAACTATTCCCTGCTTATTAAAATATTTCATGTATATTTCACATATATGTTTCAGATGTATATATGTATATTTATAATATATTCCTATATATGTATTCTCAATGGTTCTCTTGTCCATGCTTCATCAAATTAAATACAGATGCCTCAGGGTTGATATCTCTTTAAAACAATCAGTGAAAAGGGTCACAGATACTAATTTCTATAGCATGAGAAACATCAAAAGAGACTTCTCAACACTTTACCAAAGTGAGGAATAGCTTTTATTTTTTTCCATAATTTTGAAGACATTTATCAGGGCAGAAATAGTTAGATCTAATTAAAAGGACTACTATAACTATATATATTTTTTATTTTATAAATAAATCAGATTTATATTTACCTTTACTATGTGAGATTTTACTAAGGTATTCTTAGTTCACAGTTTTGTGCTCTTGAGATTCATCTATGAATTATGTATGACAACTAGAAACAAGAAGAGTTGAAGTGTGAAAATCTCTGAGAAGGATTAACACCCATGAATAGTCTAAGGAAAAGGCTGCATATGATTCTCTACTCTGTATCAATATTTATCATATGTGTAAAAGTTATGAAACTTTATAATATTTAATGACAAATGTGCTTCACTTCAAAATATTGCAGTTATATGGGGAAATGTCCTGATAGCTTGTCATTGTTGGTCTCTAGTGCACTGGAAATGAAATATAAGGAACCTACAAACTGCCATCAGGAAGATTCAAAGACAGACTGTAAAATACCCGAGGTCAAGGGTTAGGTCTTACATCTTACTCTTGTCCCCTTAATGCTTACCTCATGTCAGGAACTTGATAGGCACCAGGCAGTAGTGCCGAATGAAGACATAAAAGACAAAAATGTAAAAAAAGGAAAACGACATATAAAATTATCCCTGTAACATCCTATTTGGATGACCCTAAGGACCCTAAAAGGCACTCCTTCTTTCAACTCTAAATGGAGTTTTCTTGGGCCAGTTTGTATAAGTTTGGTGAGACTGGAGGTAACAAATAATGTGCGATGATCTGTATTGAACCATATTATGTTGTAATATTTTTTGGAAGATGTTTAAACTTCTAAAACAGTGTGATGTGGCATCACTTTCAGGTCACCGGCAACAGTGCCCTTGAAAAATGTCGCTGACTAGTCTGCTATGTGTTCTACTGCCATAACCTCCTCATGTCCAGTGAAATAATTTAACTTGTTTGATTTACTCAACAATATCAAACAAGTTACCCTTGTTTGATTAACTCAATAATATCTCCATCTGGTCTTTCTGTTATTCTGAAACTCTGTTGATGTTTGTTCAACACATTGATTATGATTATTTCTTAACATCAGAAACATTCCACTATAAGGAAATATTAGATATGCCATATGCTAACCACTAAATGTTAGACAGTAATTATTCCTATCACAAAAGAATTGTTAGATATATTGTTAACTACTTGATAAAGAGTTTAAATGGAGAATAATTTAGTACCAAATGGTTTCTTAGTATATCAGTGATTTGAAACCCAGCTGGCATTGAATAAACTACCACTAAATATTGTAAGACACTTTTACTGGTTATCTTGTGTAGAGATTTATACAGAGGGTCACTATCACATTAAACAATAAGGTTACTACTAGCAAATATATTTAACATTAACTGCAGATAATTAAAAATTATTATAACCTGCATTTCTAGCCTAAGAAATGTAATCAAAGTGGTACCTTTAGGAATCCCTAAATAAAATGACTGCTTAAACAGAGGACAGCTTTTAAAAAAATGAAATTGAGCATATATTTGGTTCCTTATTTTATTAGCGAGAGAGTATGGCAGGGTTAGCTAAGGTTCATTTCAGTTTTTCATCTAAATTACACATAGAATTGGCTTTCGATTGAGGAAGAAAACCTATATTTCTAATGATGTTTTTTGATTTTTCCCTTAATTTGAATAAAACTTAGTTTATAAAAGCTCATTTTTCATTGCAAGTGTCACACAGTCATGTAAACAATGACATATAACCAGTTTTCAACTAATTATGAAAACTAACGTGCTACTCTGAGGTGGGTATATTTTTTATTATGAAAATGTTCTTTAATATGCTCAGAATTTGATATTTTTAAGAAAAATAAAGCAGTATATCTATGCTTAGATATGAGCATAGGTTGCAATAAATTCTCAGTACAGATCAGGATAAAATGTCATTTTCTCACCACTTTCACCAGACGATGAAATTGTTAGAACTGTTAAAATTATTAAAATAGGCACTCATTGATTTTGTTCTTTTGTTGCTTATTTCCATAATGCTACAAGCAATTTTTTTATTAGTAATTGGTTTTTATTTATTTTTCAACAACATTGTTAGAGGTTCGTTAATTTTAATAATATTTTCAAGGAACAGAAATGATATTGTTCATTTCATTTATTGCTTATTTCTATATTAAGTTTATTGTGGTACCATTGGTTAATACAATTATGTAATTTTCAGGTGTTCATTATCATTTGACATCTATATATTCTATTGTGTATTTACCACCCAAAGTCCAGTTTCCTTCAGCTACTATATAATTAATTGTTCCCCTTTACCCACTTCACCCTCCCTCTCTCCCCTATATTTGACCCCCTTTAATTTGAATACTTCCATTTCTTTGCCATCTTGACACCATCATGAGATGATGAGCCCTTTAGCTTACTATCTCCCTAAACTTCTCTGCATTTTATGGTTATGGCTTTAATTTCCCAGAACTCTTTTTCTGAGATGACTACTTTTTCTAATAGGTACTTCTTGTTTGGGTTGATGTAGTTTTTAAGTATGTATGTTTGAAAAAATATGAAAATTTGAAAAATATACATATTTAGGATAAATAGGTAGATTCTGTTAGCTTTCTAGAAATTTGTTCAGATTGATCACCTTGATCTCTTCTTTCTGCTCTGTGTTTTTCTTTAAATGTGTGATGATTTTTGCTGTTTCAACATATTTATGAATTAAGGATGTGCCTGCTTTAATTTCTGTAGGGTTTTGTCTATAGTTGTGCTGGGATGTTTTTCAAATGTGGGAACCCAATCTGGCATATTTTTCATTGTAGTAAATAAGAACTTTATTATCTTCTAACTATGGACCTATATGTCTAGCTTTTCTCTCAATATTCATATTGAATATACTTTATTGGAGTTAAATATTAATTTTTGCTTCTCAACACAGCATTAATACACATATCTATAAAATAAACATTAAAAATGAATACTGTTATCAGCCTTTCATCTTTTACTTCCCTAAAGTTAGATTTATTATTATATTAATAAACTTCAACATGCAGTTAATAAGTGATAATAGGTTTTTGAAAAATAATCTATATTCATATATATATTCAGAATCATAAATGACCCAAATTCTAGATTCAGCTGGTATTTTTATAATATTTACAAAGTGGACATAATTTAATAGGGCCCAAAATGAATGCAAAGACTTGATAGAATCAAATTCTATGAATTTATTGATTATAGTTTCCTAAAAATAAATACTTTAAAGTGGTAGCTCTGATTTTAATAGTTTTCATTTTAAAATCCTCTTCAACTCATAAAAGATTTCCCTTTTTTTAGAAACATTAGAACCCCATAACAAAATTAATTGAATTATTTTCCACTTAACTTCCCACCTCAACTCACCTAAATACTCATAATGCATGAATATCAAAATATTCAAACATTCTCATATTTTGATTAGACTCTAATGGTCTAATTCTGCTTTGGTCCTGAGACAAAACCTATGTCAAGATGATATAAAGCAACATACTGATTTTCTGTGCTGTTTTCTAGTCTGCAAAATAATCTACATCATTAAATCTACTTCAGGAAACAAACTATATATCACTATGTCAAAGCTAAAGATGAACAGTAAAGTGGATTCATTTTTATGGCAGTGAAGAATATGTGCAATATCTGTTAGTTATGGCATTATCTGTAATATTTTTAAAACTCTAATCATTTTTTAATTTGAATTAAAATATTTGCCTTTCAATAAAGCTTATCAATAAACTATAATAAAAATGTGCAAGTATAATCAACAAACCCGAGAAATACTAAGGATTACTTATTAAATTTAACTATCTTTTGTATTGAATCTAAATAGTGTAAACCAATAGCATATCTTAACCTGTATACCAATTATTTCATTAATTGAGTTTTTCCTTTTATAGGTATTAAACATATTTATTCTTTGATCTTAACATACTCAATATTGATTCTGTGCACAGACTTCATTTACTTTTATTTTTAGTCATATTCTCTAAATAATTTATATAATATTCATGAATATATTTTTAATCATAGATATCCTTGGAGTTTAGGACACAACTGAGATTTTATTCTTTCAAAGTAATCTATAGGTATTGTACACATATTTCTGCCTTGGATCCTTGGATAAAATAGTTATTTATGTCTCAATTCAAATGGTGAAGGTTTTATAGATTTATTTTCTGTTTTAGAACTTCTAGTTTCAAGCAATTGAACAACCTTAAAATTAAATTTCATGGTTGGAACAGATTTTCATTTTTCTATGTCAGAATTTTCCCCTACATTCCTCCCATATAAGTAAATACATTAATGGGGTTTGAACATATATTGAATATTTGGAGCTATGGAATCGCTAACATCGCTATGTAGTGGCCGGTTGTATGTATTGCAAAAATGCTTACAACTTAAAAATGAAATACACTACAAAACAGTGAAATACAATTTCACAAGTTATTTCAGTAAAATACTTTTTATTTTGAGGTTTATTAATGTTGCCTAGTATGTGCTAGGTAGTGTATGCTAGTAATGCATGAGGAATGCTGTGAAGAGAGTCACATAACGTACTGACGTGGTTTCTGTTTGTGCATTTTATGTGTATTTTATCTTCATATCTTCAGAAGGCAGTGGAGATACAGAAACAGATCAGTAAATCAGAAGTCTTGGAACAGTAACCCTGGAGGTAGAGTTACAGTTCTGCCTCTGTTGCAATTTGAAATTGAAACAGAATAATCAGGATGATCATACAGGAGAATAACAAAAGATCTCTCTAGAATCATTTTTTCACATATCTCTTTTAAGATTTCAGATAGATGATTATAGATAGATAGATAGATAGATAGATAGATAAATGATAGATAGATTTTATAGTTCTTGATTTTTGAATAAGTGAGTTGAGAATTAGTGAGTAACTTTGTACTTAGAATCAACAGATTTCATGACTTTGAAATGCCTCAGATTCCTAACTATTTATAACCATCTGGATACCTCCGAATGGTGAGAAGTCAAAAGCAAAGTAGGAAAATGATAACAAACAGCTGACCTCGCCTGCAAATGTATATTCTTAGGCAAAGTTTCAAAATCTCCTTACAATGCAATAATTTTAGCACTTCTAAAAGGCATATATGTATTAATCCAGAGTTCTATGCACTATAAAATAAAGTACCATAATTAACTCAGTTTTATGATATCAGATCTCCAGAGAACTCTGTTTAGGTTTTTCAGTAACAAAATAAGCAAGCTCCAAATTAGACTGTTTCCCAACACTTTCTAAATTCTTGAGGATAACATTTAATGAAAAGAGCTTCATTTAAAATAAGTGTTGTCAATTACTAACATATTTTTAAAAGAAAAAAATGAATGAATACTAGAGAAAATACAAAGACAGAAGCTTGCGGAATGACAGTGCTTTAAAAGATGCAATTGTCTCTAGTTTTATGATTTCTACTTTTAGGTAAAATGAAGTTGGCTTTGTCACATATATAAAAACTTTCATCCTCATTTATATTTATTCATTCAAAGAGAAAAATACTAGCTAGTATGCCATGGCACACTTGGTCTCACTCTTGGAAGACACCTCTAATCTTTCCCATCGAACCTTAGGTTTCTTCTCAAAATTGCACTCAAAAGTGCCACAATCAACTAAATGGAGCAGACAGTGAAGTTGAAACCTATTCACCCCAAATCTAATCAGATATACTCTATGCAAGAATATGAGTTAAACTGACTCATTCTTAAAATAACCAATCACTGTGACTGAACCAAGGCAATAAGTAAGCTATTCCAAGTTAAGGAAAAGTATCCTGCTCATTCTATTTAGTACATATAATAAGATCTTGGTAGAGAAGTGTTAGTTTAAAAATATTTGTAAGCTGAAACTTATCAGATTTTGTTAACCAATGTCACCATAAAAATAAATTAATTAATTAAAAAATAAAAATATTTGTAGGCTGACAAATAACACTTTTAAGCCTTATAGTAGTGGTAGTATTCACTTTCTATTTGTTAATATTTATATGCAATGAAAAATAATGCATTCAATATCAAATATTTATTTTCAGTAGCTATTTGATTAAATGCACTGAATTGTTTCTTGATATCAATATTGTATGGTCTTATCTCATAACTTAAATTCTAGACAGTAATTAACAGAGATCATTGGTAAAGAGAAAAGTTTTGGTCATAAAATATTTTCACAGTTGTAATTAATGTTTTCCATGTCATGAAATTGAGTTATCTTGCTAGTAACTTATTGAAAAATATTATAAAACTACTTTGTTTGTTTGTTTGTTTGTTTTGGAACTGGTGGCCTTTGATAGAGTAAAATTGACCAAATTATTTTTAACCAAATTTTATCTATTAAACAAAGTTGATATAGTCTTATTTGGCTAAAATTATAATAATTGTTTCCTACTTTTCAGCAAAATTAAAACAAACAAATGTAATTTAAAAATGAATGATGTACTCATTTTAAATAGTTTCTTCCCAGCCTAAATTCTAAAGGGAAAGATAGTCTGGCTTGCTTATATTCTCTTTGGAATTTCGGGGGAATATTATTTAAACCCCAAACTTACATAAAATTTCCAACTGGACAAGACTGGACCATGACAGTGAAGGTCTAGCTTCTCTGTTGTTAAGCACTTTAAAATAGTGAGTGAAATACTACAACTATATGTCTCTATGTTAAAGAGTATGCCAGGAAATTGCTGTAAACTCTATCTAATTTGTCAAATACTTAGATGGATTTCTGTTACGAAGCCTTGAAAAGGAAAAAGAAAGTTCACATATCTCAAAACCTTTTTTTTTCCTTTTTCTAAACACAAGTCTCAGATCTCAGTATAAGACCAAGGAAAAGTCATTTTGAGGTAGAGTCTTTGGGGAGATATTACGAATAGACTTAGTGTTATTTCTTTTACACCTAGAGAAAAAACATCCTGAGAAAATATAATTTGATGATTATGGCTAAGTAATCTTTGAATCCACATGTGTTTAACTATGCTTACTTTTGTTTGGTAAACATTACTTTCTTATAATGATTAAATAGGTCAACCTTTTAATTATGTAAAGATGGAAAGCTTAAATTGATTCATTGCTTGACACTTATGGAGAAGAGCAGTCTTGACCCCTTTAATACAGATAAACTTTCCATAGTCGTTTAGCTTTCTCTAATTTGCTCATATTCTTGAGCAGACTTTGGGCACATGTGATACATTTTTCTTACACCTTTATTATGAAATAACTAGAGGTTCACAGAAAGCTGAAAAGGGTGCAGGAAGTCCTATACCCTCTTCACCTGTCACTCCTTCAACAGTAACATCTTCCATAAATCAATAATCTGTGTAATTCATATTTGTATAACCACAGAATGTGCTCTGATTTTACTTTATATATGCATTCATTTGAATATGCGTGCAGGTATGCAATTTTGTCACGTGTGTAGCTCTATGTAACCACCGCAGCAACCAAGATGAAGAATTGTTCTATCATCCAGGCTTCCTGGTACTACCCCTTTATAGCCATTCCCCAGATTTAAATGCATGCACATGGCAACCACTAATACATTTTCTATTTCTATAATTACTTTATTTCAAGGATGTGATATAATTCCCTTGAGGTCTTTCCACATTGTTGCATTTATCAATATTTCATTCCCTTTTATTATGAGTAGTATTCTATGGTACAGATAACCTATACTAGTTTAACCATTCATCTGCTGAAGGGCATTGAGGTTATTTTCATTTATTGATAAAGTTGCTGTGAATATCTGAGTACAGATTTTTGCATGAAGACATTTTTCATTACTCAGAGATAAATACCCATGTGTAAATTTTACACCTTGTCTAGTAAGTGTATTTATAGTTTAAAAGAGTGGATATACCACTTTATATTCACATTTGCAATGAATGAGTGAACCAGTTTCTCCACGTCCTTGTCAGCATATTTTTTCTTCAGTCATTCTAATAGATGTTTAGTGATATTACACTGTGGTTTTTATTTATATTTCTTTAATGAGTAATGATATTGGAAATCTTTTTAAGTGCTTATGTGCTATCTCTATATCTTCTTCAGTGCAAGGTCTGTTCAGTTCTTTTGCCCATTTTCTGACTGGATTATTTTTGTTTGTTTACTGTTAAGACCTGAGAGTTCCTTATATCGTTTAGACCTAAGCTCTTTGTGGGATATGTGGTTTGAAAATCGTTTCTTATGGTCTGTAATTTTTCCTTTCAGCCTGCTAAAAGGAACTGTTGAAAAACAATACGCTTTAATTTTTATGAGGTCAAATGTATCAGTCTTTCCTGTTATGAATCGTGCTTTTATGATTAAGTCTAAGAACATTCTCTCTCTCTTTCTCTTCTCTCTTGACACACACACACACACACACACGCACACACACACATACATACATACACACGCATACATACTGAAGATGTTTTTCAGTGTGTTTCTTCCTCTATGAGTATATAGTTTTATATTTACATTTAAGCCTTTGATCATGAGTTAATTTTTATATAAGGTCTGAAGTTTAGATTATTTCCAATATGTACACCTTTGATTTCTCTTCTTACCTTATTGTCCTGGCTAGAACATCTAGCACTATGTTGAATAAGAGTGATGAGAACGAACACTTGTGCCCCATTCTTGATCTCAGGATTATTTAGTGTTATGCCATTAAATATAAGGTTAGCTATAGGTGTTTTGTATATGTGCCTTATCTACTAGAGAAAGTATCCTCCAATTCTAGATTCCTAAGTGTTTTATAATAAATGGGTTATGGGTGCCGTCAAATGCTTTATCTTCATCAATTGATTTTTAAAAATATTCTGTTATGATGGTTATGCAGTTTGATTTTTGAACATTTAGTCAGCCTCGTGTATCTTCCCACTTGATTATTTTGTATAAATTATTTTATACATTCCTGGATTCAATTTTGTAATATTTTGTTGAAGATTTTACATCTAAGTTCATGAGAGATATTGGCCTATAATTTTTTTGTTTCATTTTGTACTCTTTGTTTTTGGTATCAAGGAAACATTGGTCTTAAAAGATATCTTTGTAAGTGTTCCCCTCCCTTTTATTTTCTAGAACAGATTGTATAAAATGACTGTTAATTCTTCTTAAATGTTTGATAAATTCCCTGGTGAAGCCATGTTGACTTGAAGATATATTTTATGGCAGCAAGTTAGTTACTAATTCAGTTTCTTTACTGGTTATAGGACTATTCAGGTTTTCTATTTCTCTTGGTTGAGTTTAGTTTTTAACCCTACTGTTTTTGAAATATATTTGTCTGGAGAGTACAGGCTCTGCTGCCTCTGTGAAAGGATCAGCCTCATCAAGGGTTTGGATGTGGAATGGGTGTCGGGTCTGCACACTTGGTGTCTGTTGGGCTCCTCCTTTTTTGATCATTTGGACAGAGGCAGGCTCTTCTTGTTTCGTTGTTGATAGTTCCAGGTTGTAGGCCTCTCTGCTGTTCAAGCTAAGATTAATAGTAAATAAAAAGAGAATCCTAGCAATTCACTACGATGCTATTCCTTGAAATGCTATTCCTTGATAGCTCTAGTCAGTCACCATTGTCTTCATGGTTTTCAGAATCCTTTTTTTGTTTGTTTGTTTTTTGATTTTGCTTTTGGATCATTTCCAGAGTATTTAGTTGTGTTTAGATGGGAAAATAGGGAAAAGTGAATCTACACCATCTTATCCAGATAGGTATAATACATATTAAGGAAAAGCATGTATAGCATGTGCGTATCCATATCAGTAAACATACCAACTTCACATACAGTTGTTCATTGGGCAGTCAATTCATTTTTAAAAGAGTTATTGTATAAAATAGCAGAGGACAGAGATAAACTCTACAAACAGATGCTACCATCATAAAGTATCATGCATTTTCTAGGTGTGTATAAAATTGAAAGAGTTTGAGGATTCATATATTTCTGTCTTTTAAATCACTCTTACTGAATAGTCATCACTAAAAGCAAAATCTTAGTATTAGAAATGATGAATCTAGCACTTTTATTAAATTATATGCCGACTTTAGGGACTTAGATTTTACTGAGATTTTTATGTTATCTATTAAGCATAGTTTTTTATTTGTTTGTTTGTTTTCATCAATCCTAAATTAAGTTTTAATAGGTGGACTTTAGCCTTTTTGTATTTCTGGTCAAATACCATTCTATTAAACAACATAGGACAGTTAGACTTTTATGTAAAAAAAAACAAAGTTTAATAACAAATATATTATTTCAAATTTTATTACTCATTGGAATTTTAACAATGAGAACAGAAAAATTATCTGAAGATTATAAGAAATATGTTAAAGTAGAAAAAGAAGAAATAAAAAATGTCAAAAGGTACTTTCGCCCCCACTTGTTTAACTCACATAGATCTTTAAATTATAAGTGAATATCATTTTATTTTACTTTATTGGTTGAAATAGTTAACTCAGGTTTTTATCATAGTTGTCTTTGCAATGTTTGAAGTTAGAATGAATATGAATAATTACTGTTTTCATCAGTAAAACAAAATTACTATTGGAAAAAAAAAAAAACCCTGTCTATATCTCATTTCTTATAGAGTTTCTTATTTATAAATCAATTAATAATAATATTTCCACAAATAGTACAGCATTGGACATTTTCCTTTAAGGGAAGTGTTTAAATATTTATTTTGTTAGTTTTTCATGTGAATAGTTAATTACAAATAGAACATTGTGATGTTCTAAATGGTCAGGCATAAGGAAATTAAAATGTTTTTAAAAGTATTCACTGGAATCTCTAGTTCCTGAATCTCAAAGAGCCACAGGATATTATACAATTTTTGTATGTTAGCATGAAAAAAAGAGTTAACTTGTTTGTTTTGATTTTCTCTAAAATTAGATCTTAAAATTTATGACAGATGATGGATCAGAGAACTGTTATTCAAATATGACATTTAAATTACATCTCAGTTTAGAGCTTAGAATAGCTTTCATATCTTGACAAGGTTGGTTATTTACAACCTGAGCTCTATCTCAGGTTTCATATGTTTGGGTTCATTCTATATCTCCTTGAAATATTACATTTAGCTTCATGTTTCCTTTCAATTCACTTTGAGAACTGAATGACTTAGATTAATATGGTATAGTGGAATGAAAATGGCATTTGGATTCAAGACACCACATTTAAATTCAAATTTTACCACATAGCAACCATATATGCTTGTTAAAGTTTTAACTTCTCTGATTCTTACATTCCTTATTGAAAAATGAGAATTACAAGCATTTCTGCCCTGTATACTTCATCGTCTCTTTGTGAGTGAGGATCACGATGAAATGAGATGACATCAAACACACTGTATAAATGATTGTATTATTATCATTGTAAAATTGTCACTTTACAACAAACTCATGATTATCTAAAATGAAGCTTAAAGAGGCATCATGCTTCCTTTAGGCATGAGGGTCAGCCAGCACAGAGTATGTCAGAAGGCTGTCTTAACATCTGTGACATGGGTCACTATGTCCCATCTCCAAGTCCTGAATTCAATGTGTGCTAGTCATCAACTCCTATCAGTAGCAAGAAGTCCAGGCCAACTGCTGCCTTGACTGCTTCTCTCTGAAGGTCAGAGTGTTTCTTAACAATGACTGTATACTAGAAGTTTGCCTTTTGCTTCTGCCTTGACCTCTTATTTTCTGCTTAAACTTCGCTCAGGCATTTTTCCTGATGTCAAATCAAAGTCTCATACCTTCATCTGTCTCCAGCAAGCATCTAAGGGGGCAGGTCAAAGGGAAGCAAGAAGGGTAACATCTGTCAGCCTGTAGAATCTGTTTGGAAAAGGACTCGGCCTGTAGGTTAACTTATTTCAGGAAAACATTAGTAAAACAGCAGATTAAAACCAGAAGTCAAGGATCAAATTATCTTTCCAGAATGTTTCAGAATGGACATATTTTTCTTTGTAAATTTCAATACTTTATGAAAATATAGCTACCTTGATAAAATAAAGATAGATTTTATATTTGTGAATCTAGGGCCAGAGAGTCACTTTTCAGTGGCAGAATTCTTTATTTGGCTGTCAGCAATTCAGTGGCTGGAGTAAATTGCACTAGTTTCCAAGGGTCAAGGCTGTAAGCAGTTTGAGGCTGATTTGACTCACTCTTGGTAAGGGTGAGCATCTGTCAAAAGGAAATCATGTCTGACTTAGTTCAGGGGAAACGGCCTAACCGAAGTCTGTAAATTATTCTTCCAAATTGGGGTCTATATCCTCCTGAAATTTTAGTACTGTTTGGGTATGAGAACACTGCGGGTGTCACACATTTTAAAAATCTTGATCCCTGACTTAATATACTTCTTGATGCTGACCCATTATTTAACTTCCCTCTATGTCTTATTACTCATTTGAAATCCACTTTCCTGGTCATGTCTTCATGCCCTTGACCTGAACACAACTGCCATCTTTAAGCTCACAGGAAACTCTAAGAGTTCAGGTTGAAAGGAAACAATTGGGTATAATGAAATGAGCATGAGTGGGAAGACAGGATATATCAGTCATAGTTTCTTAATTAGCTTGATAACATTCTTAGGCAAATATATCAATTATGCATCATTTTCCTCACTTATGAAACAGAGGAGCTGGACAGGATGGTTAAGGAAGTTCTCAAATATAATTAGGGAATAGTCCAGAGCAGAAGTTCGGATCATGAGCTATGAGGTCAGACCACTTGTGTGTTCAATTCTGTCTCAATCAAATTATTATTGTATTACCTTTGTCAAGTTGTTTACTCCCTCTAAACCTTTTTTACACCCTCTTTTTATTATGGGGATAATAGAGGAGAATATATTGAATCTTGCAATAGGCACTGGGAATATAAAAGTAAAAAAGGAAAGGATAACTCCTGTATTCTGAAACTTGCATTCTACTTGCGGAAAGTAAGCAAACAAACAATACAAAAAAAATTGGAGAATTTTTTTATTGTTCTTACTGGTAAATTACAGAAAGGAAATAAACAGATGCTTTGAGAAATGTAATGGGAGAGAGGCCTCATTTTAAGCAGAATTGGAGAACCCCTCTCTGATGTGATGCTGTCAAAGGCCTCCATGAAAACTGAAAAGGAACTAGGGAAATAATTCTCTAGAATCATAGGCCAGTAAGTGCAGACCTCATGATGGGTTTTGATCAGTTGGAGCAAAAAAAAAATAGAAAGGAGGAGGAGAGGGAGAGGAAGGGGGTGGACGGAGGAGGAAAAGGAGAACAAAATCAAAAACAAAAAATGCATGAGTGAGCCACAAATAATAAGAGCTATGTCAGCCTGATAACAAATTTGGATTTTTTTCCAAGTGCAGATCCATGCAAAGGGTGCGATACCACATCGGGTACACATTTTTAAAATTGTGATCTGGTTGATGTGCTGTATTTTCACAATATTTAAAGCCTATATGACTTGATAGAAAATATATTTATATATTATTATTACTATAAACATTATGATTCATAAAGTAAACATCTGTAATTTATGAAATTTGATTTAAAAATTACCTTTGAAGCATTTCATTTGTACAAATATATCTATTTTCTTAGATCATAACCCAGCTTTATTTAGTTTCAGAACTAACTTTAGCACTGCATCACTGACGAAAAAGTGACTTGAAAATTATCATTAAGTATATTGAAAGTGGAGGATTAATTTTTGATATAATTTTTTTCTAATTGTATATGTAACCATGTATACATTAATGATGAATTAAAACATAATGCTATAGGAAAAAAACTCTGCTGAAACTTTCTTGTCCTTCAAGACCATAATATTTCAAAAACTACAGTGGAATAGAATAGATAAGAAATGTTCACTGCCCATACCGAAGATAGGTATTGTCTGCTTGTACTTACTTGAAGTTTTATGTGTGTGTTTCTGGGTACAGATATGTAAGTCTGTGTGCACGTATGTATAGTTACATATTTTTGTGTATTGGCTTGCTGTATAAAACATACTTTCAAACAAAATTAATTGAAAAATAATATTCTCGTGTGTATTTCTAATCTGCCTGTATTCTCCAGGTTTTCATTTTCCAGTTGGCAGGCAGATTAACCCTATTCATCCATTGTGTCTCACACACACCAGGACCTTAGGTACATCATATCTTCACTGCCCCACTCAACACCTCCATGATAATTTTGTGTCAAGAATTCCAGTTTCTCTCAAATGGCAAGTTCTTAAGAGAAATTATTATACAGAATGAAAGGCTACTGCTTAACCAAATAAACGAGTGATAGGTATCTGGAATTGGCCCTTTTTTGTAACTCCGATGATATCATTATAATAGACCCTTCCTAATTTTAATTCTTCAAATGTCTACCCCTCAATCTAACCATAGGTGTTTAGAGCCTTGATATTGAGATTGTTTCAAACTTCAGAGTGGTTTATACTAATAAGCAGTCAGTCTAAAATTTATTTTAGTATTTTATTTTGTAAAGACTCATTTATCCTTTTGTAATAATATATCAGCATGTATATATTTAGTCGAAAATGGCTACAGTGCTATCATTGATACAGTGCTATCATTAACCTATAAAAGTATATTGGAAACTGAATCACAATAATCACAATATGTCTGTATAATTATTACAGCAATATTTATGAATGACCTATTTAAACTGGCATATTTGACAGCTTTTGTATTTTATTTTTAAATCTTTTACCATAAAAGGAACTCTGTATTTCAAGCTAAATAAAGAGAACATATATATTTGTGGAGATTTCAACAGGAGAGCGTATTAAAGATTGCTTTAATGCTATTTTATTTAAAATTTCAAAGACTATCTTAAGAATTCCACAATTTTACCAAAAATGCAAACACATTATTTTAGATCCTCAAGTTTTGCTCTTTCTTTAAAAATAAAAGATATCCAAGAAGCAAATTTGTGGCATATTTATAGTATCTGCTAATTTCACTATACTGAAAGCATTAGAGTAGCTATTTGACTATAATCATTTTTGTACTGTTTTTGAACTTTTAAATATAGGACATATACTGTTTAAAGACAGAATTCAGAGAAGTTCAGGTTAAAGGCTTCCTGTATGAACATTCTCATGGTTTTTTCAACATTTTTACAAATTTTCAGTGAGAGAAGAAAACCTCGTTTATAATTTATTTGTGTAGAAATAAAAAAATGCTCTTTAATTTTCTCTTGAACAGTATTTCTTGTTAAAAAAAACAAAAAACAAATGCTGAAACAAAATGGGTCTGTTGCTCTTTTCATGCCTAAGGGGAAATGTTTAAAACTAAGAAGGCACCATATAACTCAAAAACAAACACACACACACACACACACACACACACACACACACACACTTAAAACTATATGTGAATCAATTATCTGCCATGGAGAGCAAAAACAACTTTTTGGGTTAGAGTAATAGAATTAAAATTGAAAGTGTCATAGAATAAGTACAATATGTCATATATTAAATAATATGGATTGCCTAAACATGAGTTTCTGTCACTATGATTATGTAGTATATCCTATATGAGACCTACAGAAATTGGAAAATAATACCGATTGCAATTACTCCATTTAATAATAACCATGCTAACAGATCAAATGAGACCGATCAAGAAGTAAACATATCATCACTAGAAACAAGCAATGAGAAGATCTAGAGATAGAGAAAGAGAAAGACAGAGATCATGACTCTCCTTAAAATCTAGCTCCTGTTTATGAATGGCAGATACATTAAATTTTTTTTTCCTTAGTAGAAAATGCATTCAAATATTCAGATAACCTAACCTATTTAAGAATTTCCATAGAAAATATAGTAAAGCATACTAAAAGTAGGCAAGCCAAAGCTTATTAATACTCTCCTTCCCCGGGTAGGGACAAGTAAATGCAATGTCACCCTTGAGATGCAACACGCTTGTGGTTACAGGTGATGTTGCAGTGCTCTGTGAGAGCTCTTGACTTTTTTTGAAGGGCCTTTTCTTCTGAAGGTGCAAGACAAAATGTGAACAACAAAAGATTATTCCCTGGGCTAACAACTCAATTTCTATTTCCCTACTTCTGAACCAGAAGGGATGTTCGAAGATAAAGACATAATCATAGGCCAAGAAAACAAATTAAACTGTGTCTTTAAAAGCTCCTTATGCATAGGAAAATATGCTAAGTAAATTCATACTTTGGAACCCATTGTTTTCTTCTCCACATTTTATCTAGGATTATTTTAACAGAACAACCTAGGTCTTCGGATGAAATGTGAT
Organism: Pteropus alecto; assembly: GCF_000325575.1. Lineage (NCBI taxonomy): Eukaryota > Metazoa > Chordata > Mammalia > Chiroptera > Pteropodidae > Pteropus > Pteropus alecto. Next base: position 8,598,979 of record NW_006432227.1, read on the forward strand.
AAGAATGATATGAACTTACACATTTTGATAGGCTAGAGCTTTCTGAATCCATCATTCTGTGCAAGTTAGAAAATATATTAATCAAATGGAAACCATGTGCCAAGCATTTGCAAAAGAAATGACGCCTACGTGAATAAAAACAATCTTATTTGCGACTACATAGGGTTGTTGAAGGAGTCACCTAAAAATCCCCTGTATCCACACATTAGTCACATTTTCTCTAATCAGTCTCCCCAATGCATACTTTCTATACATATAACTGTTTTTGTTTTTGTTTTTGTTTTTTTGTTTTTGTTTTTTGTTTTCAGTTATAACTTGGAAGTAAAAATGGGCTCTTAAAAAATGTTTAAACATTTCCCATTTCCTCTGGCATGATTCAGGCTTCACTGTTAGCAAGAATTCTTTAGGGAACCATTTGTTTGTAAATGGCCTTCCCACACCTGTTAGAAAGTGAAAGCTAGTGCATAAAGTATCAAAACATATAGGAAAGGTGAAGCAGGAACCCACTGAATTATCTTCATCTCTAAAAGTGGGATATTTAGTTTGTGGAATCAGAAGTGCAGCAGAGTGATGTATGTATAAGCTCAGACTTTCCTCATCCGCCACCGTGAAGGATACAAAAATAGCCCAACAGGTTAAACTCTTCAGATCTTATGTCTCTGAACTCATTCATTCATTCACTCATTCATTTTATTAATTTATTTATTACATTAATTTAGAATCTATTTGTACTAGTTATTCTATCAACTAGGATGTAACAGCAGGAAAAATAGTCCCAACTCTGATGGAATTTATATCTATTGTAATTAGATGTGTAAAACTTATTACTTACTCAGAAGAGGAAGAACTCAAGAGAGGCAGGCTTGGCAAGTAAGGCGAGGAATATCGAAATTTAAGATGCTATTAGATATGCAAGTGGATATGATATATTAGAAATCGAATGTTTCCGTCAAGTTCAGGGGATTGGTTCATACTAGAGATAAAAAATTGATGAGGTAATTATATATGTTTGTTATTTAAAGCCCTGAGACTACATATGACATGTTTCCTAGATGATTAAAAAAAAAATTAAAGAGGTCCAACATCTAGCCCTCTTCAAAATTGTGAGGATCAGCAGAGGTATCAGAAAAGGAGACTCAGAAGAGGTTTCAGTAAGATAGGAGAAAATCTAGGGACTCTAACACTGTAGAAGCAAAAAGGAGAAATCCGAAGTGAGAAAGAGAGATCAACTATTGAAATGCTCCTGTTTGGTAGAGAAGTATTACGCTATTGAATTTAACAATATGGAGATCACTTTAACAATATGGTGATCTTGGCAAGGGCACTTTGAGTGGAATTTTGATAACAAAGTGCTGACTAAAATTGGTACAAAAGGAAAACAGGAGACAGAATGGAGATAGTATAGGTAATGCTTTCCCCAAATTTTGCTTTCAAGGAAATAGGGAAATGGTGCAATAACTGGAAAGGGAACTCGGAGTCAATATTGAGTGTATTCAAATATCTAAAATATTGAGTGTATTCAGATATCTATTTATGGAAGAGCAAAAGGAAAAGACCAATGGAATACTTTTCTTGAGAATGTAAGAGAAATGAAATCTGATGTATAAGTAGATTACTTGGAACTTGATGGGAGAACAGATATGTTTATTGAAAATAAAAAAAGAGAGAAGGCAGGTAATATGAGAATAGATGTAACTAGATGGGGAAATGTGATGGAAGCTTACCAAATATCTCTTCTGGTTCTTATCTTTGCTGAGCAGAAGTGTGATCATCAGTAGAGAGTTAGGATGGGGAAGAAGTGATGGAGGCTTAAGACAGAAGAAAGTGTCAAAGTATCAGCTAGTAGAGAAGGATATTGAATGGAGCAGAATTGTAAAGTTTCTACAATATTAGGAGCCCTTTACAGGGTAAAAATTGTAAATTTAATGAGAAACCAGTATGGACGACTGTGATTTTGTTTTCAGTCATTTGAGTTGCATGGACAACTGTGATTTTGTTTTCAGTCATTTGAGTTGCAAGAGCAGAAAAAGAGTTAGATTTTATCCCTGGTACAATATAGCCAAATGATTTATTTAAGTATTGAAAGAGAATTAAGCAAATGATTTGAGCATATGTGCAAGGTAATTCTCTGAATAACTGCACATGGAGTAAAGAGGAATATGCAGACATGATGGATGTAAGGTACTATGAAAAGATGGTAAGATCTCTGGACTATAGTTTCCGGGATAAAGAATTGTTAAATTAGGATAATAAAGTGAATGAGCTGTAAGGATTCAAGGTGGTGAAGAAGGAGTGATGCCTGCAAATTGAAGGAGTTGAAATTATTGTTAAGACAAGTCTAATGGATGACCATTGTAGTGAGGGGTTGAGGTAGGGTACAGATCAATGCCTTTGTAAAAGAGGAAGTCAAGAAAACAGAAGCCCAGAGTATCGAAAGGGCCATTTACATAGATTTATGATAGAATTGTTACAAAGAATGAGTAAGCCAGAATTTTTTTAAAGGGAGAGCTAGATAATATGCGTTCTCATATAAATAGAGATTGTATGCTAAATATATCTACACATGGGTCTGAAATAGAGCTTTTCTGTGTCAATATTCATCTGACTATAAAATCCTTGATGTATTCCCAGAAGCCAAGGCTTGTTTGCAGTGCTTTCTCATCCTTACAGATTGTCAGAGAACCAAGAGTCCCGAAAATGGGATGTACAGTGCAACCTTGTTGTTTGCAAAGTAATGTACTATAGACTTTCTTTCAGTTCCTAAATTTTAACCCATAAATTTAATTCCCAACAACTGCAGAAAAATATGTACTGTAATAGTGTGAAAGACAGACTGGGAGGAGAACAGAATAAGAAATTTGGAATTATCTTTTTTTTTAAAAAAAAAAAGAAGAGATATGGAATAGGACAGAAAGTACAATGAGAAAAAAAGAAAAATACAACTTAAAAGAGAGACAGGAAGGTATAGATATGTATATAGAAAAATAAGCACTCAGAAAGTCAGTTTGAAATGTATGCAGGCCAAGAAAGAAATGGATATAAGATTTAATACAAAAAAGAGAGAGATTGTAAAAGACTTAGGAACAGAGAGAAAGAGATTTTGAACAAAATTCTCTTATTTTGTGTTAAACAATAAATATTAGTCATGTGGCAGTGTCACATTCCTAGACTTGAAAAGCTTACATTATCTCTGGTACTTACTTTATAAACAAATATTAAAAAGATGACTTTTTAAACTGAACTATAGTCTAACACCACCAACAAATTTTAGAGTTTGTCTTAAATTGCTTTGTTTCTGTGGGCTTAAAGAAGCCAGTACCTGTATTAAAAGCAGAAAAATTGTCATTTGGGAGTAATTTCAATAGCCTTAATATCTATCTAGGTCTCAATTTTAAATATATTTATGGGAATATATTCATCACAATTTTTAAAGGACATGTGAATTTCAGAGGAAAATAGAATTTTGTTTTTGGAGTCACAGTTTTTTTTCCCCCCTATTAACCTGTAAAACAGAGAGAAAAAAATTAGCTGTAGATATGTGTTAGCATTTTAACTAAATTGAAGTTATTTTGACAGATGAAATCACAACTCAGATTAGATTGGAAGGACGTCAAATTATTATTGAAGAATCCTGTATAAGAAGTAAAACAAATTACCTTATTAATCAAATATTTGAAAGATTACGAGTTCTTAAATGATTCTTAGATATGACAAAATTAGCAAAGCAATTTTTCTCAGTGCTGTACCTCATATGAGTTTATTGCCAGTGTTTGCATAATACTATCTGTCTGCTTTAATATTTCAGTATTTGAGTACATAGTGAACTAACCCATGACTTCAGCATATATTTAAATTATATCTCTCAAAATGTGATATATGACAAAGCTTTGATCACTGTTTTTTTTCCTCAGATTTAATTTTTCCAGTCTTGGATTTATTTTTCTAATCAGGTTTTTATTTTTCCAGTTATATTTTTTGTCTATTAAACTTCAGAAACATCTTAGGATATGGATTTTTTTTATTTGTTTTAATTTGAATTTTTTTTTTTTTTTTATGTTGTAAACAGTGATAGTCCTGATCTTCTTTAAGTATATAATGGATCTTACGTAATATAAGCAAGGCCTGTTCTATAAGCTTAGCTCTAGGGTTATGGCTGGCTTCATCCCGCTCATTCCCTTAGCACGCTAGGTGTTCTGTTATTGAACTGCTTTGAACCATTTACGCTAACTACTTTACCTTTTATTTCTGTTCTCATGCACCAGTGTCCCTCGGAGCTTTATGGAGCCTCTTAGGCGGTAACGACCTGATCAATATTTTCTCCTTGATTGATAAGATTGTAGAATACAAAATGCTAAAGTGGAAAATTTGGGAGAGCCTTTTTTATCATTTTTCACTAGGGTGGGGGATTTTTTATTTTTAACGTGGGTTATTTCCTACCCCAAAATGACTCCTTCTCTTTTCATCTTCTCTTTAGTCCTGTGCTGTAAGTCTGCTTCTTCGGGGTGTATGTGTGTTTCTTCTTTCTTGTTCTACATTTAGTTTTCTAACACACCCCATGCGTGGTATTTGATAGTAATTACAATTAAGAATGCACACTTTAGCACCAGGTTCCCTAAATTGGAATCCCAGCATTACTAATTATCAGGGGTGTGCATATGTGACCTTAGTAAGTCACTTAACCTATCTATGTTCCATTTTTGGCATCCATATCTGGGGACGATAATTTTAGGATGTAACTGTTAAGGCTTTTTAGAGACTAAATGAACTAATCTTTGCAAAGATCTTTGAATATTGCCTGGTATACACTATAAACCTCCTCTAGGTGGATGTCACCATTCTTGTCATCTTCTCTGTTCCTCTCGTTATGCATCTGAAACTAATTTCTCCCACCTAACTTTCTACTTCAGCCCATACTTACTGTGAATAAGAAGCCTAACCAACATTATTCCTGCCACAGAAAGCCATCTTTATCTCATGTTCAGTAAAGTATTGGAAATATGGGAATCTTGAGATGAACATTTATGGTTATAATATGAACATTTAATCTTATATTAATAAGTTCGAATGACTCCAAACTTAAAGAAACAGTGCCAATTAAAGGTAGATCTTAGGCTATAAAATTTGACTCACAGTAGTCACGTGAGCACACCAAGATGTAAGGTTCTGATATATCAGGGTCTTTCTCAATTTAAATGCCCTTGTAAATCATGCAGTAGTTGATTCTCAGTTTCTGGGTTTCAGAAGCCAAGGAAAACAATGCTGAGAACGAATCAAGATGTGAGCTTATTCATTAATTCATTCATCTATTCAGTCAGTAAGTAACTAGTGCATGCCTACTTGGAGGGAGTTAGAAAATCAAATTCCTTAAAACCTAGAAGCTTATGCATACTTATGGAGACCTGACACATATATACAACAAAATTAAAAATCGACAAGGCAAATTTCAAGTGCATGAAAATGCTCAAAAGCTACTAATGCCCCTGTCTACTCGAGGCTGGTGCTACCCGAATATTCATACTTGCTCCCAAAACCTCATGTTGTCTGGTTCTCCTAAGATCCCTTTTATACTACTGTTTCATTCTTTTTATGGCTTAACTCCATTCCCCACAGAAAACATTCGAGCCAATCTTGTGAGTCAGTCTCTTTCCTGACACCTGTTCTATCAATATGTATAGCTGCACTTTTCTGTTCATATGTAGCACAGAGCATTTAGGGGCTATCAATAGCTATGCTGGTGCCAAACTAAACCTCAGTGACTAAGGAACTTGCTTCAAAGGCCTATATTTCCACTTGTCTAGTACTGAGGAATTAGTGACTCATCACTATGAGAATGTTTGTCACAAAAATGGGTCAGGGCCATTTTCTTTCAAATTGATCATAGAAAATATGAACAGATGTGCTTTTGGTAGGCTTGGAGAATCCCACTGATTATCAAAACTTAGAAAACATTTTTTTTTGTAGTATTGAATGATATTCCAAGGAATTCTAGATTACTTTCACTACATATTTAAGCATGAAACCACTTGTATAAGAGGCTGAAACCTAAAAAACAATAGGAAAAAATGCTATAGGTTCTTTCATCCCAGCTTCTGGAATTCCCAGGGAGTCCTTTGCTTCAGTTGTAAAATGGGATAATAGTCCTCAAGTACAAGCCGATGGTGAGGATTAAACAAGGGAACATGTGAAAAGATCTCAGCAGAGCCTGATGGTGAGCAGCCAATAAGTTTATTAACAGATCCTGAGGTACACGGTTTGCATTCAGCTGAGAGACGGTGCATTGCAATACCACCTTTAGGCTCTTAGCTTCCCAGTCCAAGTCATGTGTCTCTTCCTGGGGTTTTGCTCTCTTTTTCTATTCTTAGTCATTATTTCTCTCTTTAAAAATGTTCTATTAACTATTGTGTTTCTGGGCACACTACATTCTCTGTTGAATAGAACATTTAGAAAAATTAGTTAATTTTCCTGTGTGAAATTTACATACTGTTTGACAATTTCTAAACCAAATACAAAAGCAAATAGACTTGATCGTGCCTAGGATTCTCATCTTTTATTTTGTTTAACAAATCTTATATGGTTTTTAATAAAGCTTTTCATGCCAGACCCAGTTCTAAGTGCTTGCGAACATTAATTCATTTATATCAATAGCTTCTGGTACTGAAAAAAATAATAATTATACATTAGTGAGCTGCATATTTAGTAAAATCCTGTTTTAATAATACTCGTTTTAAATAATATTGGGGTGCAATTTAATTCGATTTAAGTATCTCTGGACTGCAGCCATGGAAAGCCCTGGGGGTCCTTGGCAGGTAATCTAGAGGAGGCTTTGTCCTCCTCACAGTGTTTGGGTATTGCTTGAGCTTCTCCATGCCAATAAATCATGCAGCATAGGGCCTGTTGTGCTGTGTTTTCAGGAGCTCTGCGTGATCAAAGAGCAAGTTGTGTAAATAAATTGATTTATCTCAAATAAACACAATAAAATAGAGTGAATTTAATAGACATGAAATCTCTTGTAAGCTTAGTGGCCAAATTCTCTGTTTAAAGGCTCAGAATAACAATAAAGCAGAATTTAGAAAGGGTATGCCCTCTCCTGGGTCAGAGATAGAGGCTTGCAATTTATTTACAAGATCAATAAATAAATGTGCACATTATATAAATTGTTCAGTATTCTAAGGATACATCGAGACTCAATTTCTCAAGCATTTCCTTCTCATCTATGTCAAATCCACAATCTCTTTTTCTAAAAATAAGGATTTTTGTAAATACATATTGTTGACAAAATTGCATTCATTCGTTAGAAAGCAGTTAAACTCCAGTGGCATTCATCAAAATATAATTTTACTAAAATAGTCTATACCACAATAATTTTTATCCGTTTTCATATTTTGTTTTAGAATAATGTATCTTTAATAGTAAAGGAAATATTTTACATTGTTATTATTGTTAAGGAACTAACTATATTTGTACATTTAAAGAGTCAATATAGTATAATGCTTAAGAGTTTAGTATCTGGAGTTAGAGACTTCGAGTTCAAGTCCAGTCTCTACCACTGTGTAGCCTTTTGATTTTGGCAAGTCACTTAGCTTCCTTATAAAGTTAGTACAAGATTCAGCACTACCTCATAGAGTGTCGTGAAGATGAACTGAGTTATTGCATGTAAACCATTTAGCATGCTACCTGGAATGTGTTTGGGGAGAATTCTCCAAATCTCATGTTTCTGGACATCTGAGCAAGAGATATTGACATCCTTATATGCACAATGGATCAGAAATAGAATAGAGATAAATAGAACCATAGATCATAGAGATCGAATCTTCCTTCACAGAAGAGGGAAGATTTGTTTCCTTACCAGTATAATAAAGATAATGTCTCCATCTGTGGAAAGATTGAGCTTATCTCTAGGAGCTAGCTTTAAAAGATCAGGTTTTTCTAAACTTAGGGTTCCTTAGCATATACACGTGTATGTGTGGCATACACATGAGCTGTTTCACATGGTCCCAATGACACTTGTGAGTCAAGGAGAATTAATGTGAACATGAAGCTTATACTGCCTGCTGTGGTATTGTGCCCTTTGTCTCTGAGTTAGAAATCCCATATTGCTTGCCACCATTTACAAACCCCTTTCAGCCATTAGCTTACAAACAAAGGAAAATTTGTCACAGTTATTGATTACATGATTAGCATTTAATAAATATTAGCTATAATAATTATTATAATTACTATTATAATAATTATTATATAATCTAAAGAAGTCATAACACAAGAAATGCTCAGTGTAAAATTTCCAGCACTATCAAGACCAGTAGTGTGTCAATTGACTAAAACAGCCCTGTAACAATCCATTTAATGTTGATTTTTCTTTTTCTTCTTTTATGAATAGTACAATGTTTAGATTAATCAAGCTATGCTCTAGCTATTTGACTTATTTATTTAAATAACTCCTTGTGCAGATGTTTTCTATATTAAAAATAAGTTATATTATTTCTTAAAAAGTATTTTTTACTAGCTATGAAATTCTGAAATCTCTAGGCATATTCTCCTAAATAAAATAAAACAAAACAACACCTTCCCCCCCCACACACACACACAATAGTAAATAATATTCGAAAATCGAATCACTGATTTTTATTTTGGTAGCAAAAGGAAACTTCATGCTATACCAAATCTTTTGTTGGCTCTTTACATAGATGATAAATAAAAACAGTAAGATCACACTTAAGAGTTGATTCTCTTGCATATAATTCATATAGAGTAAACAAAAATGACTCTTATTTGCCATAAAAGTTGATAACTGGGGCTTATGAATAAAAATGTTAGCCTTATATCAACTTCAGTCTCTGAATATCCTTTTGCTTTTTTTTCTTTTACAAAATTGAGAAAAATCTTGATTACCAAAGATAAATAATTACATGTAATCAGTGTTTTAAGACCACACATGGCAAACTCAGGATACTCTTCTATTAAACGGGGTGATTGAAGCAGCTTTATTCTGATGTCAGCACAAAAATCAGTTAACTGGAATTAACTTACAGTGAACTAATGGTTGCCCATGTGCTAAAACATACTCAACATTTATTTTTATTAAAGTTTTAAAAACTAATTTAAAAATTATTCCTGTAAGGTACAAATATCGTACAAATGAAATTAGGAGCAAAGATTTATTGTATCTCTAAAGCTTCTCTAAGTTCAGCAGACTATATTTCAAAAGCCTCTGTGCCAAATATAGAGTATATGGGCAGTTTTCAAGTTGTGTTCCCTTGAGGAGTTGTTGGTCATGCATGCATTTAGATTCTTCCTGGCCTCCCATTATCTTCAGCCTCCTCCTCTCTGTGCTCTTGTGCCCACCCAACTGTCTTCATCTAATTATATCTTTGCTTCCTATACTTAGCTGAATTTCAACCCAGTATTAAATGACTCCAAATATCCTATCAACATTTAAAGTGCTAAAGTGCTAATTTTTAAAATGCGAAAAAGAGGAAAAGAAAGATAGGAAATAATCCAATGAGATATTTCTAAAATAGAAGTGAACCTGAGTAGGGAGAGAGGAGAGACTATATGCTGGAATCTTAGTTTAGGGAAAAGAATCCAATGTCAAAAGAGCATACCTCTGGAAGCTTACCTCTCCTATAATTTTTCCTCTCATCAACTAAAGAAATATGTATATCTATTATTGTTAGTAAGTACTCATTATTAATTAATGATTGAAAAGTCATTATATTTATAACTTTTCTCAGTGTTGGAGAGTTATATTGCATAGCAGAAAATATAAACCATCTATGGCTTGCCCCCAGGGAAATAATTCTTATAGTTTCACTATAAAACACACTTTTCCTGACTGTTCAGCACGTAACACAACTCAGAACTATTGTGTCTCACCGCGGGATGGTATTGCACTTGATCTGCAGCCATTTTTCCACAAGAGGAGAACAACAGCTTTAGGCAGTTGTCAGAATTTCTGCAGTCTAAATATGACTCAGAAGCTATTCTTTTGAGAAGAGTGTATTATGATCTAAAAGGAAATCCTTCAAATACGGTTTTAGATTGTTAAAGGTTTTGAGCCTGATATTTAGGGCTTTACAAATAACTGCTTTGTCAGTTTGTATACTATCCAGTTCAGTTCTTTGGCCTGAATTAGAGATGTAGGGATAAGAAGTATAGAGAGCTGAGCCTATCCAGCTTTATCATAACTACTCTTTGAGGATGTATTCTTATATTTTTATTAGAGTCCAAAGTCTAGAATCATAGGCTCTGCATATTTCCGCTGTATGTGTGAAGTTGGAGGTGTAGTAACAAAGGGAAAATAAAGTCAACCCTTACACGGTGACCAAGATATTTAAGGGAAATAATATATTTCTGATGTCTATTAATGTGTAACAACACAACCCATACTAACTGGTGTAAAGCAACAACCTTTGTTTTTATGCTCAGTTTCCATGGATCAGAAAATCAAACAGTGCACAGAAATTATGACTTGCCTCTGCTGTGCATATTTCTGGGGGCTCATAAGTGAAGACAAAAGATTTGGGGTTACCCAACTAATCAACCGCTGAAAGCATCTGAAAGCTTCTTCACTCACACATCTGGGGTTGAGATTGAGACAACGTGAAGATTTGTTAATAGGAGTGCCAATACATGGCCTCTTCATGTGACCTGGGCTTCCTTACAATATGACTATCCAAGGATTTACATGGTGGTTCAGGGCTCAAAAAGCAGAGAGGAAGTTGCAGAACTTTCTAAAACCTAGCCTTGCAAACCACAGAGTGTCACATCTGCTGTACACTATTGCTCAAAGCCACAAGTCTGCCTGGATTCAAGTGACAGTATGAAGATGCCACTTTTATATTAAAGAACTGTTACATAGTTTGTATTAAAATTACCATCAAATCTAAATTTTTTAAAGTGGGAAGGGATATCTTACCAATGAGTTTAAAATATTACAATCTATAATTAATTTGGAGGTGAATCAATTTTTCCCTCTTTCTCCAAAATAACTCACAACGTGGGAGAATCGGGGACATTTTTAACTCTTCCAGGAAGGTGTATAATGCTTTTTTGGTCCAATTTTTGTATTTCCTAATAATTATTTATCTGTTCTTCAGGAGAATAATAGAAAAATAAATGCTTCAAGGCTAGTGAAATTAGATGCAGAGAATTTAAACAAATTGTCAAGGATGAAAGAACAATCCCCAGGTAGAAAAGTAAGATTAAAAGTAAATTCGCTAAAGTACATAGCATCTCAGTGACTTTAAATTTTTCTGTCACAAGTCGACCAGGATCTTGTTAAAAACAGACAGAGGGAGGAGGTTCGGGTTGATTTTTATGTCAAAAACAGGTATGAGAGGATCAAAGATATATAGGCTGCATTATGTCATTTTATGCTTATATGACAGGATGATCTCTTGTAATTCCACAAAATTCTTTAACTGAAGAAAGTTTGATGCTTCTATATTTAGCATTTGTGAACATTTCAATTATTTTTTTTTAAAAGCCCCATTTTGTAGTAATTTCAAGCTCATTTAACCATGTGACAACCTGCCAGAGAGTGGCATTAATACTGCTTGAGTTGACCGATCTAAAGCAGACTACATATGAAACATGAATAGAAAAAATGGGTTTTTTGCACTCCACTATTAAACTATTTCCACTGGAAGTACATTCTAATAGAAGGATGGGATTAATTACTCTGAATGAAAAATATGCTCTCTTCTTGCAAACCAAGATTACTAGTTGTGACAGTTCACCAAGAGAAAAATAATTCATCTGTGAAACTGTTGATTCAGCAATACTCTCCATCTTTTAACTTTTCTACCTTACTGTCGTAAAAATGATGTGATGTTGGCGTTGTCTTTCTCCTTAACAAAAAACAGATAATCGTGATAGACATTTACTCTAGCCAGTGGTTTTCAAACATTTTGATTTCAGAACCTTATTTTTTTTTTATCAGTTTCAAGTACACAGTACATTGATTAGATATTTATATGGTTTATGAAACAATCTCCCTGATTATTCTATCTTCTCTCTGGTTCTACACATGGTCATTACCTGACTGCTGACTGCATTCCCTATGCCGCGCTCCCCATCCCCATGCGTGACTGCTGACTGCATTCCCTATGCCGTGCTCCCCATCCCCATGACCATCTATAACTACTAACTTGTATTTCTTTAACCCTTCACCCTTTTCTCTCAGCCCCTCCCAAACTCCTTCCCTCTGGCCATCACCCAATTTTCCTCTATATTTGTGGGTCTGTTTTCAATATTTTTCTTTTTGTTCCTTAGATTCCACATGTCAGTGAAATCATATGGTATTTATCTTTTCTGTCTGACTTATTTCTGTGAGCATAATCACCTCTAGGTCCATACATGTCCTTGCAAATGATAAGATTTCATTTTTCTTAATGGCTGAGTAGCCATATTACTCAGAACTATTTTATATTTTAAAAGTGATTGAAGACTTTAAAGAGCCATATTTTTAATAGAGGCTTTCTATATTGATAGTTATTCTATTAAAAATTAAAACTGAGTAAGTTTTTGTGAATTTCTCTCTTCATACTTTATTACCAATAGTTTTTAAAAATTATTTTTACCAATTTAATAAGCGAAAAATATGCAGTTTTAATTTCAAATTTTTCTAATTATAACTGAGGTCGCATGACTCTTCAAAAGATTTTACTTTTTTTGTGGTAAAATCTATATATTGCAAAATTTTATATTGAGTTTTAATTTTTTTCATGAATTTATGTTTTAAGATAATTAACAGTTTGTTCATGAGGTGAATGCAAATGTTTCTCTAGTGTTTTTTTTTTTTTGGACATTGACTCTATCTTATTGTTTTTTATGGGTATTATTTATTTATTTATATACTTGGATTTATCAGTATTCTCATTTGTTTTTTCTAGTTTATAATTATAGTATTCTTTCTCACTTCATGTCACAAAAGTTTCTATTTTCTTTACAAGTGCATTTTTGTTTATATCTAAATTTTTGGCCTCTCTAGAATTTATTTTTGAATCATGTTTGAGGTAGCAATCTAATTTTTTTTTTGTAAATGACTAACCAATTGTTATAACACCATTTTGAAATTTTTTTTTTCCGTTTCTTTGAAATAATATTTTCATCTTGCACTAAATCCCCTTTTGGTGTTGCATGTGTGTGTGTATGTGTATGTTTAATTTGCTCTCTGACCCTTAATTTCAGAGTTGAAAGAGAAAAGTTATATATCTTGTCTAATCTGTATTATTAATAATAAGCAATCTGTGTAAATATACTCTGCACAGATGGTCATTTTAGAGGAAGCAGTGTTAGTGACAGCAATGATATTAACTGGGCAGCTGAAACCAAAACTGTATCTTTTCATATCCACTCTACAAGCCATACTTGTTCATTACATAGTACTCAGTGAATTTTATCTCTTTCATTATCGCTTATTTAAAATAGCTTAAATTAAATAATGAGTTTGCTTATCATTTTTGATACCTTAATTATCTAATAAAAATCAAAAGCAAAATAGGATTATCTATAGTATATCATGACTTGTAACTTTCATGTTTTAAAAATAGCAAAATTTTAACCAGTTTTACTATGGTACTGTAAATATTATGTTACAGAAAATAATATGTTCTAATGTGTGTCTGCAATTGTTTAAAATGGGTTTTGAGAGAGAAACTAGAACCATAAAGTAATCTACTTATGCAGAATTTGCCACTTATTAGTCTGCATTGTTCCTGCTTATAGTACAGAAATGACCATTCTCCAAACGTAAGGGAAAAGAGAAGAGAATGAACATAGAGATACTTTGATATGCTTGATTTTTACAGGCTTATTTCTTTTTCTTTTTGGTTTCCTTGATTGTTTCCATTTATGTATAGGAAACACAACCCAGAAAACCTGTTCATACTTTGTAATCATCTTATCTCTTCATTCATATCACCATTATCTTTTTGCTCATATTAGATCAGAACTTCAATCATATATTCAAAGTAGAAATAAGTATCTTTTTTTTTCATCAAATCATTTGACATATGTAAAAATTTAAATAAGATAACTGGTCCACCCCCATAAGTAAAACCTTAATTTTAACTTTATTTACATGGTAGTTTTGAGATCTCTTTTTACTATTTCAAGGAACGCTCTAATTTTGATAAAGTAGTTGTAAAAATATATACATAAAAAACCTTTTACCTCATTTATTTAATCATAAGATTTGTTGATTTATTTATTAATTTTTTTATAGTTGAGTTTTGTTGGAGGACATAGATTTGTGCAGCTATTTATGCTCTACTGAACAAACAAAAGCGATCTTTGCTTTATTCTGCATCTGTTAGTCTTTATATATTATGGCCAGACCTAAGCATATGTCATGATGGATTATGTTTGCTAACTCATGAAGGAATTATTGTGGCATATTGTATGTTGCCCAACATTTTCCCAAGACTTTATATGAGTCTTAAAACCTTATTTCTTATATATGAAAAATCTGATGACAGAGTGCAATAAAATCAAATTCATAAATGCTAAATAATTTTTTAAAGGTAAATGTCAGTTCACATTCTCTTGGACGTATCAATTTTCTACAGTCAAATCGTCATATTGGAAATTATTCATTTTCTGAAATCGTCCCATTTAAAATCAGAGATACAGGCTGACACGGACATATTTTGACAGAGTACATTCATGTCCTAGAACAGGTACTTGTTTTCATTAGTACATAAAATTCTCCCTATTTGAAAGATGATTCTAGAGCATCGAGGCACATATTATTTTAGAGAATTATAATATTGCTCACTTTCCAATAGGACTATGAGCTACTAAAGACAGGATTTTCATTACTAGTCCTTTTTTCCCCAACCCCTTTCTCTCTTTCACTACACAAGGCTTAATGCCTATCAGTACTTAGCCATCACAGAGCCTTCATTCAAATTTGTTCAGTTCCATCAAAGAGCTAAGTGATAAAAATGGATTTTTGAGCACATTATGTAATGCATTATAGTTCAGCATGTATTTTTAGAATATCAACCTATACACTCTTCTAGGTATTGAGGAAATAAATAATGTAGTACTCTCTCCATTCAAAAAGCTTACAGTTGTAAGTTTTTGCCTTAATATGATGTGTATTAGTGTGTGCCTGCATCTGTTAGTTCTTGTTGACTCATGAGAGGGAGGTAAACTGAATGAGTATCACTTGCTGCCTTTAATATAGGATAAGACATTGCACCTCTGAGACTTTTTCCAAGTCTCAGAACCATAAATCGGAGACATGAAAATGTAAAACCAAGCTTTTAAAATCTTAACCTAAAGTCTTTTCTATTATTCTAGACTGGCTCATAGTTAGAAAGCTGAGCTCTTCAGTTGCTTAGAGTAGTTTAAATCTTCAGGGTCATGATTCTAAAAGAACATATAAATGTGATTTTTAAATCCTCACTGTCTAAATAAATTGGAAAATACAGAACAAAAAACATCTCAGAATATATTTGACACAAAAGATTCCTCAGTTTTTAAAGCACATAAAATAGTGGATTCTTTTTTTTTTTTTTTTTTGACAAGGCAACCCGTGGTTGACCTCAC
>NW_006432227.1:8614637-8681441 GCF_000325575.1 Pteropus alecto
CTACTAGGCCAAACTCTGCTTAGCTTCTGAGATCAGACGGGATCGGGCTTGTTAAGGGTGGCATGGCTATAGAATAAAAATAGTGGATTTTAATTACTATTATGTCAAGAGATTTTTATTTTCTGATCCACAGTTAACTCTTTAAAAAGACAGTAATAATAATGTCACCATGATTCAGGTGCATCAAACTGAAAAAAAAACATAATTTTGAAACTATAAAATTAACTTAAAATGTAGACATGATATATGTTGATATCTATGTCATGTAGCTGACATATTTTCTCAAAATAGTTTGGGAACATTTTTAGGGAATGAGGATTGCACTGATTATTAATGTATACTGTTTTAATAGAATATTTATTAAAACTGCTTATAGTGACAGTACCATCTTGATTAATGTGTACATGTTGCACAGTTCTTTATTTGGCCTTGTCTGTCAGAAAGAGAATTCTTAGCAGCAAATTCTGTTGAAACCATATGTGTACAATACCCAAGTTCACCAAAGTTACTAGGTTTATCTTATATGTTGAATAACAAGATCAAAAAATTAAATACCCTTCACAGACTTGAATGGCTGCAGAAACTTAGCAAAAATAAAATTTTATGAGAATAAATGAGCAATCTTAATTTTAAAAGGAGCAAAGCAAACTATTGTGTTTCTTAGTTTCTGACACTATATCATAGATGGAGTATAGCAGTGATCTAGGACAACTACCCTGCACTCACAGATCCCGGATCTTATATTCTAGCAGAGAGGCACGGAAAATAAACAATAAGTATATCATATAGTATTTTGAAGATGCTAGATACGTGCATGGGGAAAATGTAGGGAAGAGTAAGATAGATGGGGAGTACAGTGACTGTGGAGCTACAGGTTGTAGTATTAAGTACCAGTGTCAAGATGTATCTCACTGAGGAGTTAGGGCTTGAGCAAGAACTTAGACAAAAAGGGATGGCCCATGTAGATATCTGAAAGAAAAGCTTTCCAGCAGAGGAATAGCTAGAGCGGGGACTTCAGACATTACCTGGTAAATCCCAACATGTGCATGGAGGCTTATATTGTGGGAATGGAGCCTGTGAGGGGCGCTGTAGTAAAACGAGAGATTGTAGCATACTTCTACAAAGTCGAAATGCTTCTTTCCTTATGTGACTCTATTACATAGATCATATAAGTGATTTTTATTGGTTCCTTCAAGTAGCAAAACACAACTAAGATTGTAGTAGAGAAAAACTAATTTCAACAATGTCACCATGAAAATAAAGTGACCATCTTACTTCCACTCTAATATTACTCATTTTTGCCCCAAATGTGATTGTTTGTGTATATGAGTAATTTCTTTCCACAGGTGTTGACTCCAGCAACTATGAAATATTGAGTTGGTATTTTTTCTATCTTGTGGCAAATAATGATTTCAGAACCCTAAAGAATCCAGTATTGCTAGGTGCTCGAATAACTACAGCATTTAAATTGCTTTTATTATTTCTGACATCCTCCTCACTCTTTCTGGCTATTCATTCAGATTCTTAACCACTTTTGCTGACAATAATCACACAAAGGGAGCAAAAATATTTAGTAGTGTGTGCGCATATATATACTTAGGTGAATGGATGTATCCAAATATGTAAATAAGCAAATATTTGATTGCTCAGTCCATCAATGTTTGCTAATTATATTTTCTTACAGGGGACATGAGGATCACATGACTGGGCAGAGTATATAACTTTATAGAACTGATTTTGGGAGCCCAGGCATTTTACATTACAACAAAATTGATTTAATGGGATGATTTTTTTTTTTTTTTCTGCAGTAAAAGATACTGAAAGTTATGGTAATTTGTCCTGCAGGACACTATCAGGTTTTGTTTCTAATATAACAAATGTGTCATAGCATTCCTTTTTTTTTTTTTTTAAAGACAGACAGGTTTAATGTAGTTATGTGTAAATACCTCTGAAGAATCAGTTTCTAGTCTTAGTGGTGCACACTCCTAACATCATCATATCGTCTTGCACTGTTGATACATGCCCACTTCCAATTTTAGACCCAGGTTTCAACCGTAACAAGAACAAAAAAGTTCTGTTTGTTTTATGACCAAATGTCTAGGCAAAGTCAAATTCATTGAAAATCCAGAACCAAGAGCTCATTAACATTTTCAATATAAGTCTCTAATTCTTTCCTATTACAAGTTTAATAGCTTTCTCTCCTTCCCTCTCTCTTTTTTTTTTTTAAATTTTCTTCTCGAAAACATAAGGGTAGCTATCGTTTTAATGGACACTTTTGCATTTTTTCTCTTTCTAGAATCAGGAATTTCATAAGAAAAGGAGTGACAAGCATTACATGTTCTTTAATTCATCTCACTTAAATTATTTATAATTTTAGGTATTCTTGAAATAGTGACTAATAGAAGAGCCTGACACTTTTCTAGTAAAAAATAGAAAAGTATCTTGTGCACACACTCAATACATCAATTTCTGCTTTCAAAAAAATCAGTACCTCTTTTCTGTCATTTGTCTTGATTTTTTTCTTTCCCCAGTAATGGGCAAAGGGATTGATTTTCTTTAAAATACTTATATTTTTCTTGCCACTTACCTGACCAAATGCTTCAAAGGTTCCTCACTATCTCTAAGAAATGTGTAAAACCCTTGGCTGGCTTTCAAGCTTCTTGAGAATCATCTGGATTCAGCTCCTTCCTCAGATTCGGGTCCATCCTTCCCTTTCAGATCCCCTCACGACCTTGCTCTTCTAACTATCTGAAATGTCCCCTCTCCTTTCGTTGTGACTCATGACACTGAGCACTAGTCTTCCCTCATACCTACAGCATTTCACATGCTGCCATTCATCATCCAGGCTAAGCCAGAACCAGTCTCTGTCTTTAGGCAGGTTTTCATCATTCTTTCATGAATACATTATCTTTCTCATAGCATGTGTTGCTTACGCATTCATAATACAGAATAGGTTATTAGAAAAATAATTCAGCTCTTCTTTCATCACTCGCAAGTGAAATAACCTTTTGGGGATGAAGGGAAACATTGGCATAGAGAAACCATGCAATAATCTCTAAAATTAGCTTCAGTGAGAAAATTGTTTGATTTTATTCTCTAAACTTGACAGTATTCCCAACCAACTCATCTAGTATCTGGCCTCGTTACTGCATAATGGTGGCTGCTCTGGTTCAATCCACTTCGCTTTTACAAAGCTTTCGAATGTTGTAGGTTGTTAATAAACAAACCTCGATCTCTTTTTTCTTACTTTATGCTCTCTTCCTGAGCATCCTCACTCATGCCTTTAATCATTATCTAGGATTGATGACTCCCAAAGAGCATCTGTAAGGGATACCTTCTCTCCTTTCCAGAGCTGCTAGCTGCTTAGCTGACACCACATCTGAATGTGTGGTTACCACCCCACTCCCACCAACCTCAATACTGGCTGTTCCTTGAATCCTTTTCTCTATGGTATCTATTGCTCAAGCAAATTATCTAAAAATAATCCCTGGCAACTCACTCCTTACTCCTATACCCAGTTTATTTCTTCTATGGCATTTTTTAAATCAACTCAGATCAGTATAACTAAATACTAGGTGGTTTACAGAACAGACATTTATTTCTCACATTCTGGAGACCAATAAGTCCACGGTCCAGGTGCTAGCAAATCCAGTTCTGGTGAGAGTCCTCCTCCAGTCTCCATTGTGCCCTCACAAGGCAGAGGGAACAAGTGAGCTCTAGTATTTCTTCCTCTTACTCAGACACTAATGTCATCGCGGGGCCCCCTTCTACATGACCTCATCTAAACCTCATTTCCTCCCAAAGGTCTCAATTCAAAATGCTATCATATTAGGGGTTAGCGCTTCGATATATGAATTTGAGGGGCATGCAAACATTTAGTCCATAAGGAATCTTATTTCCTAATGATCTTCACTATCTGTCCCTTCTTTCTATCATCACCATCAGCACCTCCTTTCCTATCACCATCATATTTTATCTAGATTCAAAATCTCTTCCCCATCCCTCGCTACACCAAGAGAACAGACAGGTTTTTAATCAGAATGTGAATCTAATTGTGACACTGAGCTACCACGAACTTTTCCATGGCTTGCCAAAGTTTGTGGATAAGAACATAATCTAAAAGATAGCCTGGAGCTGGCAGCAATTTAGATCTCTAGCTTCTATTCTCAACTGACCAACCCCTTAGCCCTTGCTTTTTTGGAGGCAGCCACAATAGCTTTTTGTTTGTTTCTTTGAAAGTGCTCTACTCTCTGCCTAGAATTTTCTCCCTGCTTCCAATCTGTGTACTTAATAGGTACCAAATTAAATACATCAGCTCAGATGTCACTTCTGCTTCTGGACGGGTGCTTTCCCCAGGCCAGAAGGAAATCCTCCTTTATATGTTTTTCCTATACTTTTCTTTCCCACAATTTAGAATATTTTTAGATGATAATTGTTTACATAGTTATTAGGTTGACAGCTGTCTTCACCCCATTACCTAGACTTTAAGATCCAAAAGACTAGTCTTCCTCTAGTTGGTGTACCTTTCACCTCCAATTCCTAAGACAGATAGTGTGCCTTACATCAGTGCTTTTGAATAGATAATTATAGCATATAGTGCCTTCAGACATGCTTGTATTTTTATTTGACTTTTGTAGTACAGTACAATATTAGAATACTTATCGTCTCTCATTTTTTTCCCATCATGCCTATAAAGTTTGTTAATTATTAATATAAGTAAAGGAGTATTGATTGATGGCCTAGAATAATCTTTGACCATATCCATTTGTGAATTCATAACGAGTGAACTTACATGCAAGAGTGCAACGGTGATAGTCCAATTCTGAAGCTAAGAAAAGCAAATATATCCCTACGACATCAATTCATAACACGGAGCTTAATGGAGCAGAGGCCACTGCTCTGTGCCCTTAAGGAAAATGTGCTTGTTTGCACTCTAGGGTAATAGAAACCTACATAGAGTTGTTTTTATTTAGGTGGCCGAGACACTGTAAAAGAATGATTGTGGTGTCACTGACTAATTTGGGTTCCAGTTCACTAAGATATATTTCATAGTATATTGTATTTCCTCAGCAAATATAAATAATACCAATTTGCAAGCAGCGCTTTTTACATTTGCCCCTTATTACATCCCATTTCGACCACAGTTCTTGAGCAACATTGGGACTGATTTATTTCCTGAGGCGAAAATAAACTATCCGCATTTGGGAGGTTAACTGATACATTAGCAGAAAAGAAAATCTGTTTAGTGGACCCCTAAAAGGATGTGAGCCAGAGTGAAAATGTACCGCCGACCCAAACAAAGTCAGCCTGTGTTTGTTCATGTTTAAAAGAGAAGACAGAAGTAGCATATGATTCAACTCACATATTTTGAGTTTTAAAATGTAGCCATTAAGAAAAACAAAAGAAGACACCAGGTATCC
The DNA here is from genome assembly GCF_000325575.1 of Pteropus alecto. Lineage (NCBI taxonomy): Eukaryota > Metazoa > Chordata > Mammalia > Chiroptera > Pteropodidae > Pteropus > Pteropus alecto. The sequence continues at coordinate 8,620,058 of NW_006432227.1, forward strand.
TCAAAACATACTTATTTTATTTGAATTACTGAATCCATTATATATTTACTGTCATGTAATATTGGAAAATGAGCATATGTATATGCTAGGAGCTATATAGACTAATGATAAATGAAGATGATGTTTCTTTCCTATTAAAATGATCATTTAAGTGAACGTAAATTCAAAACATGCACCAAAAATGTTTTTTTTTTCAATTAGTATCATTTCTTGCAAATCTAAAGTAAATGATAATGCAAGATAAGAATAATTACTACTGTCGGATAGCAACATGTGTACTCCCCCCCACCCCCATTTCACCTACTGGGTATCTTTGGCATCAGATTTCTAATAATAATCATAAAAAAATGATAACATCCATTAAAGAGTTGCAATTAAACAGAAATGTAGGAAACCACTTTACTTGCATTGTTTTATTTACTCTCACAATTATATAGAGGTTTTGGTATTTCGGTGGCTGAGACACTTTTTTAAAAAGATTGTGGAGTTGCTGACTAATTTAGGTTCTCGTGCACTAAGACAGATGTCATCATATGTTGTATTTTCTCCATAAATGTAGAAAACACCAACATCTCTTCTCTGTACTATTACAATTTTCATTTTGTAGTTAATAAAGTGATGTTTCTGAGAGAAAGAGATGTGACCAAAATAACGACAAGTAGCTAATACATGGCTGAGTCAGGCTATGGAACTAAGTCTGACCACCTGACCACAAGAGACTCTGCCTTTGCCCACTGGGCTGAACTGCTTCTCAGCATAAACGTTCAACCTAATAATCAGATTTTTTTTTTTTGTCCAAAATATTTTGGCATATTTTTTATTACAGTTTGGATTTAGGAAAACTGGCTCTCTAGCAAGCAGATTTCAATATTAGATTTTCTGTTAGCATTCAGACTTGATAAAATATAATTAAATTTACAACTGCAAATGATTGTTCTTATACAACTGCTTTCTTAGAAGAAGTGGGAATCACAGCTTAGATGAAAACTGGTCACAAAACTCACCACTGGTAACCCATGTCCGTGTCATGCATGGATAGCACACTCAATTAGAAAATGTTGTAAACAATCTGGAAAGATGAGGATACGATTTAGAACTTTTTTTTTTAAGCATTGGAATATCCTCCAGCTGCCAGAATGCAAAGTTTCTAAAATTACATGAATTCTTTTTAGAAAAAATAAAAATTTACTGTAGCAAATATTAATGTTTTTATAACTTTTTGAGATTCAGGTTTAACTAAATTTTTTCTTGATATATAATTAATATATATGTATATATATCAGATATTTTTTTTTCTTCTGACTTCTCATTGTGCATATATAATTTTAGTTTAAGTTTATGTAAGATGTCCACACTATAAAAACATTTTTAATTAACTGAGGTTAATGTTTTCAAATGTATGTCTAAATAAGAAATATTGTCGCTGTCAATATTAGAACTCATTAAAACAATCTTGCTTTGAAATATGAGTACTCAAATTTCCCTTTACATTGAACATTTAGTCATATTAATTCTGTTGGCTTTTTTCCCCATCCAAAAAAGTTAAATGAGTGATCAGGTCAATTTTCTTTCTGACTATTTTCATAATTATAATAAATAAGCCTTCTGAGACAAGATTTTTATTTTCTTACCAAGAAGAGCAGAAAGCAAAGAAAAGACTAGCCTTTCATTGTTGCTAGGATACATCATTGAGAAATAATAAAGGAAAATTATATATTAGTCAGACATTTTTGATTAACTCTTCCTTATCTACATTCAAAGACTTAAAAGCATACACATTAGGTTACTAATGATAAGATATCATTTCATTTTGAGTCAAAAATTTTAAATATTCCTCATAAATATTGAATGAGTGGTTGAAAATATGATATTTTAACATTAAAGGAAGTAATATAATCTTTGAATGTAGTAATTCACTATTTAAATTAACCAAAGCCAAGTACAATGCTATAATTTTATACCAATTCATTTTGTAAATATGTTTTTTCTAAATTTTTTAGATCAGTTAGTTTTGGTTAAGAAACAAAGAAAATAATCAGAAATTGTAGGAGAGAAAAAATTCAGTAAAAATATATTTATCATTGCAATTTTTTTTAGATTTATAAAATCATTTAAATTTGTATAATACTATATTTCTAACCAAATACAAAGTATATTGCTTTTCAATGAGTTCCGTGGGCAGTATTTCTCAAACATACATAACCATAAGGTTTTTTTTTTTTAAATGGAGATATCTTGTCTGGCTGTACTGGTGTTTGTAAGAGCCTATTGAGGAAAAGGTTAAAACAAAAACAAACATAAAATAAGAATATTTCTTTTGAAATAATGGAATATTGAGTAATCATCTTGTTCTCTAAATTTCAGGCATGTTATGGTAGGCAAACCACTATTAGTTTATCATTAATCACTACACATTAGAAATCCCCTTTCATATTGATTTTTATTTATCTGTAGAGTGATCACTATGTTTTATTTATGAACTTCTGACAGCTGGAGTATATGATAGATTAGAGAGAGAGACACATACAGACAGACAGGCAGACTTGGGCAGATGATTATTTTATTTTGATGGTTCTTGGTTTAATGCATTTGTCATTACCTTGGTCTAATCATAGGTATATTCATATTCTCAAACAATCAGTCTTTAATACTTTATCTTAGAATAATGCAATGTTAACCTTATTTTCTGTTTATGTAGTAAACATACTATTTTGAATAGATGGATGAGCTGAGATGCTTTTCTGAATATGTTTCTCAGAATTACACAGTTTGAATAGCACTTCAGAATTCTGTCCAAAGTCCTGGAATCCTGGATACTGTGGGTGGTTCATTTTTACAATAAAAAAGAATTCTAGGATAAATGGTTACAATGGGTATATTGTCAAGCTATAGAACTTTTCTCTGATAATATTGTTCTATTTAGGTTAATGAAAAATATTTTAATATGATAAACTATATTTTATGCTTTCTCTATATAGATATAGATGTAGATATAGATATAATCAATTTAAAAAATTGCATGTTTTTATTAGATATTTTGCACAAAACTTTAAACTTTTAGCATATATCACACATTTAAACTTAATGTGAAGAATCAAGGGTAGTCAATGTTTATTTGAAGTTTTTTTAATTATGAGGATGATATAATTAATGCCTATGGATTATATTTATTAGTTCTGTGAAATCCCTACTGTCATATAATTTGCACTGTTTCATTAATTATTTTTTACATCTTTCACTAGATACAGGAACTATTGACATCTGGTTTTCATTTTTCAGATGATTAACTTAATTAATGAATGAATGATTTTTTTCACTGTCTTTGGAGACTATTAAATTGAAGTTTAATTTCGGAAAACACACATTGTTGAGGAATATGTTAATGGCTAGAGGAAGAAAATATAGCTTGTTAATTCTTATAGATAAGTGTGCTAGCTTCAGAATGCAATTGTTTGAGAAAGCACAAGTGGTGTTATTATGGACAACTAGTCTTAATGCTTATGTCTAGAAGTTTTCCCCAATTGATTTTTTTTTTTTTTAAACAATACCAATTGCAGTAAAGGCTATTTAAATCTAACCTCTATTTGTCAGTTTTTTCCTGGATTCTCTGACAGTCTTCATTTTTAATAATTCACAAATCCTGTTGATTTTAACACAGTTGTTCAATGTCCTGAGCCCTAATTGATCTATGTTAAGCTGTCTCAAGTGACGTTTTCCATCACCTACCAAACTTTTTTAAAGGTTAAAAGCAAGTATATGTTATAGTTCTAAATGTATTGTTACTAATTCCTTGTTCCATTTCTAATATTTTTAATGAACTATTAATAAAAATAAAAAAATTGCTAGTCATTCCCAAATTGCAAACAGGTTGCACTCTACAAGTTCATTTGTAAGCCACTGTTAGAACTTGGAACATATTTCCCTATAAAACCTGTGTGATGAATGTAGTTAGGACACAAAGCCAACCTGAAAGATTCTGCCTAAATCAAAATGTAATTAAAACGTAGCACAGGTATTATTATAGGACCTGGCCATTATTTATGCAATTGCTTCTTTGGGAAACTGTTTCCAATTTCTAACTTGGAAATTGGAACACTTGAACTTCATCCTTCTTCTCTACATTTCCAATTGTTTGCAAAATTCTCCCTCCCTTTCTCCATCTCCACCTTTCAGGAGCTCCCACTTCAGTAATATAAATGGAGGTACTTTATCAGTATGGTAAACATCTCTTGGCAAGAAACCCATTTGCAGTTGTAAGATCTTCATAAATCCTATGGTTATCTTTCAGACTTGCCTTTAAGACTGTATTCTGTTTTGCAGTCATTTTATATATCTGCATTTTTTTTTTTTTAAGAAAGCAGATTCACATATGCTACCATATTCTCAAAAGAATTCAAGACTTCTTCCACAATACAAAGGTATGTTTTTATAAATTCAGGAAAGCGATACATACCATAGCAAGATCATATCAAATTAATTCCATGAGTATCAACATACTATAGAATTTATCATAAAAAGGTGCTTTAAGATTATAAATTCAACACTTGTTTTTTTTTTGTTTTTTTTTAGATGAGAAAAGCAAAACCAGAAGTGGTATTAATTTAGCCAAGCTTATGTATCTAGCTAATTTACATGGCTGTGTTTAAACACTGAGCAGTGATGTTGCATATTACCTGAAAACTTGCATATGAAGAGATTTATGGGGTATTTTTCTTTGATAATATTTTCCTAAGATAGACATATATAATGTTGACCTTTGAATAATGTGGGGGTTAGAAGCACCAACCCCCAACTCCTGCATAGTTGAAATTCCACACCTAACTTTTGACTCCCTCAAAACTTAAGTTATCCCTTGGTATCCATGGGGAATTGGTTCCAGGACTCCCATGGATATCAAAACCTGTGTTCAAGTCCCCTATTTAAAATGGTGTAAATCAGTGTATACGGTCAGCCCTCTATACCCATAGACTCCAAACCTTGTGTGGAGAACAGTACATATAAATCCCTCTGCTTTCTTATATGCTACTAGATTATGTTTTTATGGGATAAATCACATTAGAAACTGGAACCATTAAATTATCTAGCCCTGAAGAATCCAAGTATCATGTATTTCAATTGCCTTATTTAGCAAATGATAAAAAGATTCTTAGGACGATTGTAATTTTTTCCAGAGCACGTCCCATTTGTTCAGCATGCACTTTCAAAGGAACATGCTCTATCCTCTGAAGTAACGGGAGGGATGGGGGCAGGCTTTGTTTCTCTCTTAAAGATAAACAGAATATTTATTCTTAAGAGGCTTGACTGTGTACTGTCCACTTATTACAAATTCTGTTCAGATCATTTAAAAGCCCAGTCCTTTAGAAAACAAAACAAAACAAAATTAACAAAATTGCTTGCATTACTGAAAAACTAGCATGAGAGCTGAAGCCCATATTACATCTTCAGAAATTTTCCTAATGTGTCATTATTTTGAATAGTAATTACAAAAATAGTATTATATGTTGCTCTATCTATAATAAGACATAACTTTTTTTTTCACCCACCTTTCAAAACTACTTAGAAATGAGGTGATAACAAATCACACTTTCCTCTTTGCATTATTTGGGAGGGAAAGGAGAGAGGGCGCTATTCCAAGTGGTAAGGTTAATCACTTACAAAATAAAAATCTAATCTGCTATTAGAAATTCTGAAGCTAAAAATGTTATGACAACACTTTCTCTTTTAATTTTCAACTTAAAAATGTCTAATGCTTTATTATGATGTGGAGATGTTTTATATTTGGTGACTGGATTTATATCTTTCTTTGCTTGTCTAAAATGTGTACAGATTTAGGAGATAAATGAAAATTATCCAAGCCAAACTCTGTTTGGAAAAAGTTATTGTGTAGATATTTAAGTAATTATTTCAATTGCATTCTTTATTTCTTCTGTTTTGAATAGTTTAACATAAAAATAAAATATTTGAAAAAAATAATACTCAATAACAAAAAGGATAAAATCATAATATATACCACTTATTGATTATTCTTCATGTGCCCATTTGCTTGATAAAATACTAGATGTGTGATGAGAGTTAAACATCAGAATTATTCTGCAAGGTATAGATATCTAAGACTTGGTTTTGAGAATTGGAAACAAAGTTCTAAGAGATGAGGTGATAACTACCATGGACATGGGCACCTAAACAAAGTTATGTTACCAAATTCTGTATTTTTCCTACATGCATTAGTTTTCCCAAAACTCAACAGCTTAAAACAATATTTATTATCTCACACAATATCTGAGGGTTTAGAATCTGGGGGTACTCAGCTGTGTGGTTCTTGCTCTGGGTCTCTCACAAGGGTACAGCTGCCCGCATTCACCTCACATCTTAATTAGTACTAGAGAATCTGCATCCATTAGGACTGGAGAATCTGCGTCCACACTCACTCACATAGTTGTTTGCTTGCTGGTTTTTGGATTGTGGTCTCCAGTTTTTTGTCATATGAGCTTCTCTGTAAGGAAGCAAAGATTTCCCCAAGAATGAGTGATCCAAGAGGGAGAGAGGAAAAAAGTTTGGACAGACACACAAGATGGAAGGCTCCAGGATTCTTGTAACAACTTCAGATGTGATATGCCATCATTTCTGCCATGTTCTATTAGAGAAATCAGCCGCTAAGTCCCGCACACACTCAGAAGTGAAGAATGAATCTCCACTCTCTTGATGGGGGAAGATTAGATGATTTGTGGTTTTATTTTAAAGACCACACACTACTCTTATTAGAGTGCTTCCATACACGTTTTGTCACATGTAAAGTACCATTTTCTTTTTATTGAGGATTATGAACAGGTTCAAATTAAATTCACTATTGCCCTAATAGTTTTATAAAGACTAGAAATGAATTAATACTGTGATGGCCTAATTATATGTTATGGTTAAATAAAGAAAAAATAGGGCTTTGCAAGGCAATAATACTTGTGGTAAACATTTATTTAGAGTATTATGATATCATTCTGAGACAAAGAATAATTATTCCTTCACATTAAAATAATTCATGTTGTTTATTTGGCTTTTGATTGAGATGCTGGAATCTACAGCTCTATCATTTATGCTTTAAACATCATATGTGAAAAAATATCTATTCAATGATCGAGTGATAATGGCCAGTTACTATTTATTTTACAAAATGCCATGATACTAACTACAGAAAATGTCAATATTAACTCTCTTTTTGAGCTAACATTTCATTTATAAGGTATCTGCATCTCATATTTCAAATTCTACCAGGCAACCTATTCTGAGTTTACATTTTATAAATATGTTAACACTTTTTATGTGAACACTTATTTTCTAAATAATATTAAACATATTTCAGACATGCCACATCACCCTTGAATATTTGTTTCAAATTCAGTGAGAAATCCAACTCCTCAAACTTGAAGCTGTCCATAGCAGATGTAAGACTTATTCTCAAAAGGCTCATTTTGCCTCCAGTGGAATTAATGTAAGGGATTCAAATGTAAGTAGATAAAGCAAAAGATAATTAGTTTGGCTCATTTTAAGAAGAAGAAAGATTTCTTGGAAAGAGTCAACAAATAAGATAATAAAGTAAGAAAAATGAAAATACATAATTATATATTTTCTTCTGTTATTACATTTATGAAACTGTCAAAAGTTTTTTCTTAAATGAGGAAGAGCATTCAAATAGTATTATGTAACAATGAAGTAAAATTTCTACTTGGAAGTATAATGTATTGATTTATAAAGAAAATGGTCATTAATGTATTACGACATATTCTCATGTTTCCTCCAGTATATTGATAATAATGACAATAGTAATAATATAAACTACCATTTATTCAATACCAGACAATAGTATACTGACTGAATCTTATGTGATTATTTTATTCCCAAATTGTACAGAGGATATAAAGTCTCATAGAGTTAAATACATTTCTCAGGGGACTAGGTTATAAGAGCCAAGTCAGGATTTTAACCTGATCTTGATTCCAAAGTTTGGTTTTGATTTTACCACTTACTCGGATGATATTTTTGGAAGACCTTTCTTATACAAAGCCTTTACTGTTTTTCAAAAGGCATGTATTATTCTCAAAGAGGAGGAGAAGGCAGTTTTGCACTTAAAACATAACAGCTTATAGAATCTTAGTATCAAAGTAAAGTTTATTTTTAAAAGTCAAGAGAACAGATAATCAAAAATAATAAAACAAAAATATTCATAACCAAAACACTCATGTATTACCATTGTCAATAATTAATATGTATGCATTTAGACTTTTTTCAATTATGTATATTTAAGCAGACTCACCTATTATATCTGTTATTATTATGTTTCACTTAGCAATGCTTTTTCCTTATTTTCCACACAATTAAGTGTTCATACAACATATCGTTTTTATTGACTCTTTATTCCTTCACCTGGTCGTACCCATATTATTTAAGCAACCTTTTATTAGTAATTAATTTTCCTAAATTTTCTTTAAGCATCACTGGAATCTCCATAAGACTCTGCATTTACACAATTCTCGATTACTTTTAGAGAAAGCATTTTAAAATTTGGGATATATTTTCTACACATCTTTTTAACCAATTAGAAAATGCAATAAATTGAAATGTTTCTTTTACAATAGCAATGATGATCGATATACATGTAAAATTAAGAAAATCATTTGACCAAAAATTTGTATGACCTAAATAAAAAGAGAGAAGAGAACCTAGAACACTTTTCTGAGGAGAATAGATACTGAACAAGTGTGAAGGTAAAACATGTTCTTAGACATTGTAACGCAAAATAACAAGGACAAAAATAATTCCCAACTCTGTAGATTCAGTACAATTCTTTTTGTATATTTTCTGAAACTAAAGTTTATTTAGAAGAATAAGTACAGAAAAATCACATCTTCTTTATAAATTGAAAAGTGATATATATAGAGAAAACAACATTTGATAAGTGCATAGCTTAATTAATTTTAATGAGTTAAACTTACCTGTGAATATTCCTTTCTCCCAGATTTAAAAAAAATATATCAAAATAACACTGTCCCCCTACTAGACACTGCCTGTCCCCCTGCAAAGTAACTAGTTCCATAGCTTAATTTACTCTATTTTGATCTTCATGTAAACAGAAGTATTTACTATGTACTATAATCTATGTGCTTTCCCTGGCCCTGTTTCTTTAACATTATTTTTCAGTGATCCATTCACATTGGTTCATATAGTTATAATATTTCATCATTATTGCTCTATAATATTACTGTATATAAGTAGAAGAGTATTTAATAATTCAAACATAGAAAAACATTTTAGTTGTTTCCAGTTGGCTATTATTATAAATATTGTTGCTCTAGGTATATGTGTATGTGTCTTTGGGTGAAAATTTGTACTCATTTTTGTTGGATATATATGTTTAGACTTACTGGATCATAGAGCATGTGTATTTTCAACTTTATTAGATAGTGCAAAGCAGATTTTAAAAATAGAGTTATCAGTTTAAACTCATGGACAGCGTAAGAAGACATAATTTGTTCACAATCTGACTAACACTTGGTATTTTCTTTTTTTTTGTAATGATAACCATTTTGGTGAGTATGCAGTGGTATCACAGTGTTGTTTTTATTTATATTTCCTTGCTGGCTAATTAATTGAATCATTGTTTTAGATGTTTACTGGTCATCTGGATATGCTCTCTTGTGAAGACATTCTGTTTAAACTTTTTGCCCACTTCTTTTTTATAATGATTTTCTAATTGTTTTGTAGGAACTCTATATAGGAATAATCTATCATATACTTAAATGGAAAATATTTGGAAAATATTCTCCCACATCATGTATTGCCTTTTCATTCTTTTAATGGTGTTTGTTGTTGTTGTTGTTCCTTTGTTTGCTTGCTTTTAGGAATTATGTTTCTTAGTTTTAACATATTTTAATTTAATATATTTCCTTATGATTAATATGGTTTTTGTGTGTGTGTTGTGTTTAAGATGTCTTTGCATACCCTATGGGCATGAAGATATTTTCTTATTTCTTTTCTAATAGTTCTTAGTGAAACAACTCTATCACTTTTTAAATTAATTTTTAATTTTTAGATATGTGTAGATTCCCATACAAGAGTAAAATAATAGAGAGACATTCCATGTACTCTATAACCAGTCTCCTCCAAAGATAATACATTACAAAATTACAGTACAATATCAAAACCAGAAAACTGATAATGATATAACCCATCAACCCTACTCAGATTGCTTCTGTTTTATATATACCCATTTGTGTGTTTGCGTTTAGTTCTATGCAATTTTATCATATGTGTAGTGCGTTAGTTTCTTATGGCTGCTGTAACTACAAACTCAGTGGCTTAAAACAACAGAAATATAATCACATTCTGGAGGCCAGAACTCCAAAAGCAGTATTACTAGGGCAGAGTCAAGGTGTCTACAAGGCTGTGATCCCTCTGGATGGGTGAGAGAGAATCTGTTCTGGGCGCCTTCAGCTTCTGGTGGTTGGCCTCATGCCTTGACTTGTGGTCGTATTCCTCCAGTCATTCATTGCCTCTTCTGTCACATCACTGCCTCCCCTTCGGTGTGTATAATCTCACTCTGCTTCTCATTTATAGAAACACTTGTCATTGTATGTTTTTAAGGTCCACTCAAATAACCCATGATAATCTCTTTAGTTTAATATCCTTAATTTAATAACATCTTAAACTAAAGGGCATTTTTTTTTTTTCAAGTTAGGCAACATTTATAGGTTTCAGGGCTTGGAGCATGGATTCTTTTGGAGTTTATTTTTCAGTCTCCTGCATATAGGATTGTGTGCTCACCATCACGGTCAGGGCACAGAACAGTTCCCTGATGAGATGGATTCATCTTGTTACCTTTTTATCACAATGCCCACATCCATTTCACCCATCTCCACCACTGTCCCTAATTTATAGCAACCATTCATCTGTTCTCTAACTCTATATTTTTGTCATTTTGGTAATGTCTGTAAGTGAAATCATACATAGCCTTTTGAGATAGTCCTTTTTTAATCAGTCTAATTCCCTGGAAATTTATCCAGATCTTGCATTTATCAGTAGTCCATCCTCTTTATTGTTTATTCCATTGTATGGATGCATCACAGTTTTTATAAACACATGGACCACAGTCTGTGTAAATATTCACTTGTTATAGGACATTTGAGTTGTTTCCAGTTCTAGGCTATAACAAATAACCCTACTATTAACATTTGTCTACAAGTATTTGTGTATACATAAGTTTTAACTTATCTGGAACCAATGCCCAGTAATATAATTGCTGGGTCATTTACAGTCACTGGAGAGTCAAATCTTTGTCATTTTTTTTTTTTAAATCCTGGGTTTTAGCGCAGAGTCAAATTCAAATATGTCTGATGCTTTCTTCAAATAAACTACTCCTATATAAAAATGGTGATCTCAATTAGATCAAGCTCATCATTTGTGGCTTCTTCAAGAAGGCTTCTTAGGCTCCCTGCAAACGGTCCTTTACTGGAGGCCATGTCAATTTTCAAGATATTCTATGAAAAAATCTGGAACATTGTAACAAAGTCTTTCTCAAGGAGAAACTCGGTTCTGTTTTCTTATTGATACTTCTGGTGTATTTGTCCCATAAATTCAGCTTATGTGCTTCTATTCCAACAGTGAACATAATCTAGACTGAGGATTAAGTATCTACTACCTACAATAATGTGAAGTGAACATTGGATCAAGTTTTTTTTAAAATAAGTTCATTCCATAGGCTACCCCAAGCCTAAACATTGGCATGAGAATGAAGATCCATGAGCGAATCTTCAGCAAAGACAGAATTTTCTGTGTATATCAAAGAGAAAAATTCACCTTCAGGGTTTTTCAGGGCTTCAAGACTCACCTCATCATTCTTCCTGAGCCCCTTAGAAAGTCTTCAGGCAAGGGTGACACAGTGATAAATTACTTTTTGGTTCTCACTAATATTGGACAAGTCTGAGAAAAGATAGAAATGTTTACAGGTCAAATGTTACTGACTTTCGAGCCCCCAAATATGGTATGAACAGTTGTGAAGATAAATGGGAATCAATTTGGAGAAATTGTACAACAATTCCCCCCAAAAGTTCCAATTTTTCTATAGCTGACAATGCATGTATGGTTTCTTAATTTTATCTAGTAAAGGAAAATGTCTCCATAGAATATAAGGAATTTTATAATGGGAATTTAAACTTATGTGTTTTATAATTAACAAGTGCAAGTTACAAATTTTGAAATCCTCCTTCCCCTTGGTTTTTCAGATGTGGTCAGCCACTTACCCGATGATAGAAATCTAATTTTTGTCATTTTCATAATATGTCACTTATTTAACATATCTAGTTCAGAAATTAAATAAATGATTAGAACACTAAACAGGCATATAAAATATGTCTAACTCATTTAAGTGTCCTGAATTTTACAGGAAAACATAACTATATTCATATAAAAAAAGTTTTGTTTAATAATTAAATCAAAGTAGTCAAGTAGTTACTAATTTGTATTTTTATATGCATACAAAGAAGAAGTTAATAAAACTAAAATAGATCCAATTTGAAAATACCAGTGGATTTTCTTCCAGTGATACCAGATTCTTGTATTTTAGGATGATTAGAAATTAGTGAAAGCTTGCGTCTCTCCTTTTCTAAAAAAAGCAAACATAAAAATATCTTACTCTACACCAGTACAATCAGTCTAGAATTCATCCTCTACCAAATTTCAAAATTGAGAACTTCTTAAACGAATTTGCTAAGCAAACACAATAGTCAACAAGTGTTGAAGGGTCACAATAACTTCAACAAAACTTCCTTACATCATCTCTAACATTTTTGAACTATAATAAGCAAAACTGAAGTTCCTTTACAACTGTCCCCTTGCTCATTTTTTCTTGAACCTGCTGTAATGTGAAGCTTAAATAATTGTGTGTGTGCTTGTGTACCACCTCTGCTCATAAACTAAGAACACTTTTAAAGTCATTATTAAATTGTATCAGTTTGTGTGGCCCTGAATGTAAATGTAGCCCTTTTTTTGATTCAGTAATTCGCTTTATCTAGGAATAGAGTCTCTACTCACAAAGCTATTTGAGAAGAATTTTCTCATTATGGTACTGATTCAATGAAATGATTAACAACTGACATAAATATTTGAATATTTACACAATGTATTTTATATTGTATTAGTTACCTATTGTGACATAGCAAATTACTCCAAAACTTACCAACTTAAATAACAATAAATATTTAATAACTCACATAATTTTTCTGTGTCAAGAAATCTGGAACAGCTAAATGTGTGGTTTGGGCTCAGGTTGTCTTATGAAGTCACCTTCGACAGATGTTGGCAGGGGCTTCCATCTTCTGAAAACTTGACTGCATCCTAAAGGCATACTTACATGCATGCTGCTCGTATTGGCAGTCAGCTCTTTCTTGTTTGGGCTTCTACTTGAGTGTCCACATGATGTGGTAGTGGGCTTCTTCCAGAGTGAATGATCCAAGAGAACACAAATTAGAAATGTTTGTTTTCAACACCATCTTCATCATTAAAAGTAAAATTAAATTTTATTATTTGTTATTTTAATATGTCAGAAGGTAATGGGTAGAATATATCACAACATTAATTTGTTCCACTAAAGGTAAACAAATATTAATTACAAGACTTTAAAGATAATCTTGTACTTTGTATACTAAGCAAGTAAAATTCTAGCTCTGTGGTTATTTTAGCTAAATTGAGCCGTGTCTCTAACTTTTGTTTTGAATAGGCCTAATCTCTGATTATTTCTAATATTAATTATTATATTAAATGTACAAATTAAATCTAGTTTTTATTTTGTTTTTTTATCCTCTCTGATACCCAGTCAGGTGTGCATTTCCTACTCATCCTCATATCCCACAAAGTACTAGGACTAAGAGAACAGAGAAGTTAGCTAAAAACACAGCAAACTGAAATGTTGGCAAGAGGATGCCTTTTAAGGCATTTCATCTGTGACAACTCTCCCTTTTATTGAGTCCCTCTCTCTTACTTAGCTTCTAGGAAACACTTTAAAAAATGAAATATGTAATTACATTCCATTTTCTTGATGAATGTGTCAGTCATTTAGAAATCGAGTTTGAATGTAACAGGGAGATCAGATCTGTCCAGGCTGGAGTTTGTATCTTTTCCAAAGCTGATGTTTCTATTCTGAAAACAGCATCTCGGCTCTGGGAGAAATTCAAAGATTATAGGGACCTTATACAAATAGAATGCTAGAATCTTCTGCCAAACATGATTCAGTTAATGTTTGAGGCCATTTACTCTCAGGGAACTCAGTTATCTAGTAAGGGAAGCTTGATCAGTTCAGGACTACTGTAAGTTCTTTTGTGAGTTCTTCCTTATACTGAGTTAAAAAATTATAATGTTTCCCCATGTGGTCACTTTTCATTTATGTGCATTACATATCTATGAACCAGTGCCTATCCAGATGTAATGTCTCTAGCTTCATAAGCAGTTTTTCATAAGAAGTCAGGATCAGGCGCATGGTTGTGAATCTGTGACTCAGGAGCAATTCCCACTTGAACTTCAGCCTCACTCCTATTTCTCTGCCACTCCAGCTAGGAATTCTGAAATTAATGATATACTCCCATTAGAAAGTGAAGCTATAAATTCAATACTTTTCATAGTGGGAGCGTACTGTGACTTAATGAAGTAGAAGGTGTCCTCAAGCTCATGTGTACAAGCATATTGAAGACTATTCTTTAGGAGAGGGATTGGTAAAATGGAATGATACAGAGAGTAGACACCAAAGCCAGAGTTTGCTAGTGCTCATGTTAGAAATTCACAAGCAAGAAAGAACCTTCAGTAATGAACTATGCATATTGTCCTTTTGGGGATAGTACCTAGTGTTATAAAAGCAGGTGTTTCACTATATGTTTTTCCATTAATAGTATAACATTCTATTGTGTAACTAATCTTTTTCTGATTCCATACTCACAGAAACTATCATTTTTAAATTGGTTTCCTATGTAGGTCCACCTGTAAGGAATGATGGTGTACTTATTCTGGGAAAAGTAGTACAATCGATGTGATATTTTAAGTACATAATTTGGTATTGTGGACTAACACTACCCTGATTTGATCAATGTGAAATGGCTGCATTTTCTGTGTAATGACAAAATTATATTTCTCAGCAAGCCAGTCCTCATTAGACAGAGCTTAACCACTGAACATTTCAATATATTCAACAAATTTATTGTGCTAGGCTGAATGATGGTCCCCCAAAGATGTCTACATCCCAGTCCCCTGGACGTGTACATGCATTGCTTTATATAGCAAAAGGGATGTTACAGATGTGTTTAAGGATGTTAGCATGGGAAAGGATGTCCTTAATTACTCAGGCAGGCCTATAATCATCACAAGAGTTCATATAATAGGGGAATAGGAGGATCAAGGTCAGAGACAAGAGATGTGACAGTAGAAACAAAGGTTGGAGCAGTAAGTTTTGAGATGGAGAAACTGGCCACGAACCAAGAAATTTAGGCAGCTTCTCATAGCTGAAACAGCAAGAAAACACATTCTCCTCAGGCTCCAGAAGGAACACAGCTCTGCCAATTAATAGATTTTAGCCTGTAAAACTCATCATGGACTTTTGACCTCCAGAACTGTAAAACAGTAAATTTGTGTTACTTTAAGCCACCGAGTCTGTAGTAATTTGTTACAGTAGAAATTGGAATCTAATACAGCAATTCATCTTTTGAAAATTCTTAGATGGTACCCAATTGACCTTTTCTTGCTAACAGATCCATCTTGCATTGCAAGTATTTTCTTCTTAAATGTCCACATATATATCTGATACCACACGTAATTCTTTTAAGAAATAAACACAGCATGTTAGACACAGTCTGACACCTCATATTCCTTTTGATTAGATTCTATATTTTACATGTACATTTTAAAATCACAACTATTTTGATGGTGGCTGCATGATCTGTTAAAGTATTGTAAAACTCAACATAAATTTCTATGTCTCCTTATACTTACAGATCTTTTGACTTTAAAAGTCAGGTACCACTAAAATCTTTCCTTAAAGATAATCATAGGCCTGTTGGCATCAGCTACAAATTCTTCCAAATATTTAAATTTGAAATAACAGCATTTTTACATAAATTTTCCTAGAAAATAAGAAAATAAGAATGGTTTATTTAGGCCAAGTAATTTATATTACAGCAAAAGAAAAACATGAGCCAGTTTCTCATGTAAACATAAATGCAAAAATCTAAAAATAGTAGCTCAATAAATCAAGCAACATATAAAAATAGCAAAGCTGTGTTTGTTTCAGAAACACATGGTAAGTATGAAATACAATAAATTTCAAAATTTTTGTAGGCTATAGAAGAAAAGTTTGTTTTTCTCAATAGTAAAGAAAAAATATTAGATAAAATTTAATACCAATTCAAAAAAAAATTCTTAGCGAACTAGATAGATAAAAGTGTTCCCTTCAACAGATAAAACAATTTAAACTAATTATATTCCTTGGTAAGATAATAAAAAACATTCCTGTATTAGTCAGGGTTCTCCAGAAAAAAACATGTCATCTTCACTCCTGCATAATTTTGGTGCTTGCATGTGACATGGGACTTTGGCTCACTGTGTCACCAATGTTAGATCATATACTAGGTGAATTTTCATTTTAAGTACTCACAGTCATTTAATGACCTTTATCAATCAGAATTGAAATTCTAGATTCTCAGGGGAGAATATGATTAGTCAGCTTGATTCAGATGCCTATCATGAGCCCAGTCTTAGGTGAAGATTAAGGAGTATGAAATTAGAGCTACGTTAATCCAGAATGTGGCTTAAGCAGTTTTGGTGTTTTTCCCTTTTAATAAACATATGGTTGGAAAAATTAATCGAAATACCTGTTTCACCTGCTATCTGTGTATGTGATTGAAATAAAATGTTATAGTACTGTGGTTCTGAAATCTTTTGTTCTCACACACTCTTAAATGTATATAGTTTCAATGGATTATATCTAGCAATATTTCCATATAAAAATTAAAAGTAATAAATTATTAAAATATTTATTTTAATTCTATAAAATTTATTGCACATTACAAGTCACCTGTTTTATGAAAAATAGCTATATTTTCAAAAACAAATATAGTAAGAAGAGTAACATTGTTTTACATTTTCACAAACATTTTTAGTGTCTGACTTAATATATCAATCTGGGCTTTCAGTGTGTTGCAATAGTCATGTCTCATAGTCTCTGGAAAACTCCACTGTGCACTCCAGAGGGAATGAAAATGAAAAGGTAATACAACATCTTATTGAGTTATGAAAATAGTTTTGATCTCTTATACCCCTTAAATGGTCGCCAGCACCCCCACAATTCCCTGAACAGCCCTGAGATCTGCTGATATAATGGAGGGTGGATAACTCTGAGGCCATGTAGACTTGAGTTCAAATTCCAGTTGAATCAGTTAGGGTTTGTCTTTCTGAACCATATTTTCGTCATCTGTCAAGTGGTTCTATTAATACCTCATAAAATTATTGAGGGATGATTCTGAAGACATGAGATAGCATATGAAATTATGTAATGTCTCTAAAAACAATAACACTAATACTAGAGTTTCTTTTTCATTGAACCTTTACTACACCTCAGGCTTCGTTGTATTTGCTTTTCATGAATTAACTCATAACAGATCTAACTGATAATGTGTCTATGAATTAAGTTTTATCTTGGGTTCCATTTTATAGATAAAGAAACAGAAACAAAAACATTACTTGCTTAAGATAACACAGCTAGTCGGTAAAGAATAGGATATCAACTCAGATATTTTAATGTTAGAGCTCTTGTTTGTAGCTATGATATACTCTGTTTGGCAGTTAAGATGTAAGCAATAAATGTTAGTACATATTTTACTCATATAAAACCTAAAAGTTATTCTTACATTATTTAATCTTGAAGATCAATAATGATTCCAATTTTATTTGTTCTTGGACTCATATGAAAGCACATTACTACAGATCTACTGTCCCTTCTTAGGCCTCATGCCACATGCAATTCTAATTTGCTTGATAATAACTAATACTTCAATAACATTTAAAATGAGCTGAATACTATTCTAATTTAATTGTCGCAACAACCTTCCAAAATACGTACTATTTTATATACATTTCACAAGTGAAGAAGAAGGAATTGGAGACTAAGCCCCTTGTTCTCCACCAGAGAGGTAGTTGGAGGTAGAGCTAGAATTTGAACTCATATTCTAGCACTAGAGTTCATTCACTTAACCACTAAGGCACAACTTCTATATCCTCTCTGTTCACCTATAATGTTGTAGAGAGTAGAAAAGGGAAGCAGAAATATGATATAAATCTATAGCTTTTTAGTGATAGTTTACTTATTTAAACCTTTATCACAACTCAAAACATTAATTCACACTGCAGAAATGTGTAATGTCTTGATAATTGCAGAGTATCAATAGCAGATTATCCTTTTTTATTCTCAATTGCTCTCAATGGTCAGTCGTCTATGAATGGTGTTATTTGATAATGTTGTTTTGTTGTGCTATATTTGGTTATACTGAGCTGCTTTAGTGGTAAAAATATCTGAGAGAGAGAGAGAAATAGGGGAGAAAGAGAGGAGAGAGAGAGAGAGGGTTAAAAGAGAGAGAGAGATTGTTAGAAGAAATTAAGTTCGAAATGTCTTACTAGAAGTTGTTAGGAATAATTCTCTGCTTACAAGAACATAGAAGGTCTGTTTTCGGGGGGCCATGGCTGGTGTATTAAATTAAGAATATGCAGATTATCACCTGCTGAGTGAGGAGGCACGAGCCACTCACACAGGGTCAACAGGTAGCTTCCTCAGCATCTGCTCTCCCATTTAGGGAAAGTAAAAACCCCAGGGTCATTTTGACTGAAGACCCAGTTTAAATATATCCACACACAAAATACCAAATCACAAGATTTATTACTCACAGATCCCAGAAATGGAGAAAAGGTAGTTCTCCATCCTAGGTCAAGATGGAGAGCAGGGTAGCAAGCATTTCTACTTAGGTGGTTGGGGCTGAGGGAAGTAGCTTTGTGGTGGGTGAGAGGACTCAACTCTAAGTGGTTATTTTACAAGGTGCCCCTGGAAAAGCTGAGTGGCAGTTTGCAGTGGAAATCTTAAATTCAGGGCCTTATCTAAATGTCCAGACTCTGGGTGTGAGCAAGGGTGTCACACTGTAGAATATCTAGGCAGCAACTCAAATAAGTGTTTTGTCATCACAAGGTCACCCATACAGATACTATTTTATAAACGCAAAGTTGTTGTAGGTGTTTTCAAAATTATGTGAATAATTTAGAGTATTAAAATATATTATTTCTCATATTTATTTTTTGATCATATGTATCATTGTCATTCATATAATGAGTACTGAGGAATATACTTATTCCTCTTTGGTTGATTTGTTTCTATCTTTGTGATTTTAATATTTTATATAGGAATTCTTATTAGTAAAAAAAAAATAGATTTCAAGTTAAAATAGGAATGAGGCTCAAGGGAAAAAAGTTGCTGTGTTAGGCAATATATAATAACTTTTCTGCATTTCTAATGTCTTCTAAGACTGTCTAGTTCTCCTTTCGTTGTTCTGATTCTGTTCCATTAATAGGTCTTAACTTTACCTCAGAGGCTCAACTGCCAAAATCTTAAAGGTTTAGTGAAAACAATTTTGTTAACAGTCTTTAAAACCAAGGGATGATCTGAAGCAGGCAACTTTGATGCAGAATTTATTTTCAGACTTTTTAGTAGAATAAAGGCTTAAACTCTAGCTGTAATTTTAACTTCCCATTGACTGTCAGTTGAAAATACATAGAAAAAGAAATGTGCTATTTGCATTCTCCATTAAAAGTTTAAAGATTATACATTTCAACATATTCAACTGACAACTCATGCTTTACTGTACATAAAAATAATTATGCATTGAAAAGAAATAAACAATTTATGGACTATAAAATTCAAAATAGGTTGTACTTAAGTCATATTTCAGAAAGTCAAATGAAATTTAAACATTGTGCTATGTTTAAATATGTCATTATAGTATAATGATATAATAGTAAGCAATATAATTATTTTAATATTTTAAAGAGTAAGCATAATTCTTCAGTAAACGTTCAAATCTATTCTTATATATTTGCAAGTTGAGATGTATTTTTGTACTTAGGAGTAAAAACCTCAAATCCACATTTGGCAGTAAAAATTGAACATTAAAATTCTTTATTTTTCAGATTCTAGTTTATGATATTTTCAAACCTTAATGTTCAAAATATAATCTTTATACACATATATTTTTGAATATGTGAAAGGTAATTACTTTTTAAAAAACTATATATACGGAATTGTAAAACAAACAAAAATTAATGATCCCCAAACAGTAATTTGAATAAAATGGTAACCTAGATGTTTCTGTCTCAGTATATACAAACTATGCTTCTCATTAGTAAAAATGAATTCCTGTAATTCTGAAAGAAAAAACAGGTAACTTTGAAAATACAATACTGGACAAACAATTTTTCTCTAAATCATTAAAAATATAAGTGCAAAATTCATGCTTAGATGTCAAATAAATCACAAATACCTAAAGAGGAAAAAATGAGGAAATTGTCAGTGTAGTAAATGATTGTCTTTGTGTGAGATACAAAATGCTCATGACTTGGATGTAGAGTATAAACTGCTTATTAATTTTTTAAGTCCTTCAAACCCTTTAATGGGCTAACCAAACCTTCCACAATTTGATCTCAATTCTAGTTTCAAGTAATTGTTTATTTCATTCCTTAAGAACAATGACACCAAACATTCATAAGAACCCTACAAAGAACTTATGTAAAATGTAGTTTCCAGTCATTGCTCAAAGATTATGATTCTGTAAATCTAGTTTGTATTTCAAAATCTGCATTCACAGCCATCTGAAGCATTTGGTAAGCAGGGTATGTTTACAGGTTATTATTTGTAAGGGTTAAACTACCTTGAAAACCCAAAACATACATTATCTTTTATAGAATTAAATACATTCAATAGCATGTTATTCCTATTATCAATTCAAAAGCACTTTGGGCATATAAATATGATTGTAGTTTTATAAAGATAAAGTGTATCCAATAATATCATTAAAACTGATAAAATACGGTTAAATTTCACATTTATCTTTTTTACTTCCTTTATTAGAGAAGGTTTATATATTGTAAAATCTACTCCATGATGATGCATATATACCTTCTGTTCTGGTATTATCCTAGGGTATTATTTCTAAGGTGGTAGAGATTACATCATAATGAAAAATGGTTTGTTGCTTCTTTCCAAGTTTTGATACCTTCACTCATATCACAGTGAGTATATATTAATGCCATGCTGTCACAGTAATAATACTTTCAAGAGTTTATATACAAACTATTTAAGTGAAAGGGAAGTGGTGAAATGAATCTTTGTGTTTTGTATTTTTAATTTCTACTTCCACTATTAATAGCAATAATCCAACCTGTTACTCTAGTTCACAAAGTATTCAAAATATTTACAATTTTTAAAAACGTGTATAAATTTATTTATCTTATATAATTCATTTTATTTAATTATTCTGAGAAAAATTAAACTTTTTGATATAATTTTTGAAATAAAACACCCACAAGAGAAGTTGGTTTATACTTTATACATCTGATTTATAATAAACATATACTTATGTACATCAATCTCAATGTTACATACTATTAAATAACAAAAATTCAACTGAGTAAATTTAAAGATCGATTTGTTTTATTCAACAATTCACAAATAAGGCAGCATTCCATCTAGCAAATAGAAAGGAACTCCATTGAGCTGTAGAGGAGGAAACAGTTTTAAAGGCAGAAAGGTGGTAGGTAAAAGGGAACTATTAGCAAAGAATGCATCGCTTCCAGCAAGATTGCTCCCCTAAGGGGGAAAATGGGGGCCTATGGGTTGGATTGTCTCTTTAGTGCTGACCAGGTAATTCCGGGTTGACTGGTTAAAGGTTCTTTCCTGGAAGCTGACACTGCAATAGGTTAAGCATTAACTCTTGATTTGCTGACATGCAGCTTGACACAAGTGACTCCATTTGTGCTCGTCTCTTTTTTTAACCACCCCCTCCTCCTTTTGATCAGACTTTCGGTTTAACTGAGAGATGTCATCAAAATTTAAGTCATTAATACCACTCACAGATAGCACTCTGTAGTTCTCACAGTTTTATAAATTTTGTTGATTCTTTCTGAGTTATGTATAGTTCATGATGTTTTCTTCTTGTTCTTTTAATCTGCGTGATATTCACAGGTCATGGCTTCAGGTTCATGTTATTGGTCGAGAGGCCTTGTATGGCCTCAGGCTTGAATGGATTTTGAGGTAATTTAGGAAAAGATTTAGTTATGTCTATTAGAATTTTTACACACTCTGCACTTTTTATTCTCTTGAGATCACCATTAGAAGTAGTACACATGCCTTTGGGCATCTCAGTTAAATTAGGGGAATTTTTTTTCTTCTGTAACAAGGATATATTGTAAAGAACATAAAAGATTAATCTCGGGTGGATGAGGAAATTCTAAGGTGAGATCTTCTCCATTGAAGGCAAAAATACATCAGCCCTTTTGATTTAGGAAGGAGATAGATTTCTACCAGATAGATTAACGGTCTGTGTCACAGAGCAGAAGAGAATGTTTTTCAGTAAAAGGTCCCAAAGTGGAAAGTATAGCCCCAAATCTACCAGAATTCTGTCAGGTTTTAATTAATTGTAGTTTTAGTTTTGCCTTGGCTGTTTAAGGGTATTAGCAGGAGTACTTTACCATAAGGTCTCTAGGAATTTCATCAGCTCTAAGAAGCACTCATATGGGGTACCCCTTGAGTAAATTGAGGAATTCGCATAAGATCTTTGAGAGTAATTCTTTTTCTCTTCTGCCCCAATTGATTACAAATGAGATATTGGCCCCCGGCCAGCCTTTTGATGATGGACCCCTAGTGGGGTGTGAAGTGGGAGGCCTGGATCTAGGTCTTTGGCTTTGGAGCTATAAGGCCAAAGTCTTGGCAAACCATCATTTATGATCTAGTTCCAAACTCTTTTAAAGGTGCTCAGCTATAAAACAAAAACAAACAGACAACTTTTAATGGTCCTCCCTGAGTTTAGAAAAATCTTTTGCTTTGTTCCTTGGTTTATCTTTGACCAAGGAGTTCAAGATGTCTGAGGAGGTTTTCCTGCAGCCAATTTGAGGAGTATCACCTCAAAACCTCGAGTGGTTTTATTTTGAAAGATAATTGTTTAACCGTTTCTTCAGTGGAAATTCAACTCAGGCAGAAAATTAGTAGAATGTGAGTCCTCAGATAAAGGAGGATGGAGAGGGGTGGTAGGAGTCATGTCAGTCTTATTGTCTTGTTTTAGGTTCCTCTAATGTCTTTAATTTTTCATTAGCCTTCTATAATGAACCTTTTAATGAAGCTATTTTGGAATTTTTGAAGCCTTTTGGAAGCTTCTGTATACCAATTAAACTAAGTACTCTATTTGTTAAATTCCGAGACCTTTACTTTCAAGTGTACTTCTTAAATGAATGATCTTGTCTACTTGGAAGGTTCCCCATAATGGCCATTGTAAATCTAGGTTACTTTTAGTAAGATTGTGTCATTTTTGTAGGTATTTATAGCTTCTGAAACCTGAGTTTTTAGACATAAGCAGTTGTGCTGGAAGGTGGCGTGCTTAACTCTAGAATGTGAGGCTCTGTTAGCTGAGACTTTGGGTTTCTGAGTCAGGCTAATCACTTAAAAGGGATGTGCCACTGGTTTGGGAACTGTGTGATATTTTAATATCCTTCATTTCATGGATATATTCTCAAGGTTAGTGGGAGACCTTGCATCTATCTAACCCTTTCCGTTACCAACTTATCCTATCATGGGAGTCTTCTAGAGGTGATGAGTGCTCTAACTAAGCCTTTAAATGCTCAATTTATGCCCACCAACTTTTGTGACTTTTTGGCCTCCAAGACCCCCATTGTCTGTAATCTATCTACATAACAAATAAACATATGCACTTCAACTTACTGTCAGTAACCAAGAGATGTTACTGCAGACTAGCCACCAGAAGCCAGTGCCCACTGCTAGCAGTCCCCAGCATGGACTAAACCAGCAGATGTTAATGCATGGGGAAAGTGGATTGAAATGGGGGAAAGGGGTCCCAAACAACAGGGGAGTTCGAGATTGCACCAAGCAAAGACTTGGGATTTAGGTTCCCACTATAACCCTCTGCCAGTTCAAGCTGTCCCACTAAGCCCTGGGCTAGAAAGCCACTTGGATCAGGAGCTCAACGCAAAGAGAATGATGCTCCAAACGGAGAGGCAGTGAACTCAGAGTTTGTGGAGTCATTGGCTATGTTCCTTCCTCATCCTGGAAGCTGTCGGAGGACTTCTTAGGTTCTGACGCTGCCACGAAATCTGTGAACAAAAATTCAACTGAGTGAATTTAAAAGACTAAATTGATTTCTTCAGTGATTCATGAATCAGGCAGATTAAAAGAGCTTCTAGTGAATAAAAAGAAGCTCCCTGAGCTATAGAAAAGGAAAGGAAAGGGGCATATAAAAGGAAATCGTTAACAAAGAATGCATTGTTTCGGGCAACATCACCCTCCTAGGGAGAATGGAAGAGGCCTATGGGGCAGATTATCTTTTTAGTGCTGATCAGGTAACTTCCTGTCGCCTGGAGTAAAGGTGACTTTCCTGGAAAATTGAAACTGCACTTAGGTTCAGTATTAAATCTTGGTTTGCTACTGTGGGTTTTGATCCAAGTGACTCCATTTTGGGCCTGAAGTTTAGGGTAAAAAATACCAAAAATTGAGTCACCTATATCTACTTGCCAGGTACAGTCCACCATGACTCATATAGTATATAATGAGCATGTATAAAATTTTATTAAACTCAGTGAGAGATTCAGCAGAATTCTAGTGGTAATTCAAAGAGCACTTGGAGGTGTGGGTATTTATAAGCATTTAAAAATTCAATATTGGACTAAAATAGGTTGCTTGGTTAGAAATGAGACTGATTGATGTCCTTCAGAACAATAAAACCGTAACTTGTGACATTATCTTTTCTAATAGAACCGTTTGCATTCTATTTAACGAAGAATCTACAAGTAATCAGGTAACTGTACAGAGTATTGACCTTTAATCAACAGTAGATAGCACATGTCAACATAAGAAACGTCCAAACCTGTAGAGAATGTTGATGAGTTTATTTGAGCCAAACTGACAACAATTGCCAGGAAGCAAAATCTCAATGGATTAAGAAAATGCTCCAGAGAACGGCAGTTTTGTGGCTTATTTTATACATTAGAATCAAAGCAGGAGACATAAAGAGGGTTCCGTGAAGCCCATTGGTGATAGATTAGGGAGGCGTGAGCAAGCAAAGTGGGGAAACATCTGAGATTGGATATAGAGTAAAATGGAGAGACACGCTTCTTTGACATTGGGAGGTACAGGAGAGTGAATAATTAACATGGAGATGATATGCGGGGGACCTGATAACCATGAGGGGTTCTGAGGTCTCTGCTCTGGTGCAGTAGGTTGTTCCCTGAGGGGTCTGGAAAAAAGGGATTACTCTGACATTTCAAGGGTATGTTACATTAGATGCAAAAAGACAATAGATAGTTAAAATATATATATGTGTATATATATACACACATATATATACACACACATATATCTATACATATATGTATTAAAAAAAAAAAAAAAAAGACAATAGACAGGAGCACTTAAGGTAAGGATTGACCTTGTCAAGAAAGCTATATGCCCAGGATGTGACAACCCACAGTGACTTGCTTTTAGTTAGGCATTTTTAAGTTCAGATCATCCTATGTGGTTATTTTCAGTTTCTGGGTTTTTAGGGCCCACCATGCAGGCCTTTCTTGAGCTTGTCAAGTATGTGGCCCGTTTTTCATCCACACATTTAAGACAAAGGTATTCTTCTAGATATTTAGATAATCTTTGAGCCGTCTATTAAAATAAGGCATTGAAAGAACATGCTATCTTCCCATTGTCTTATTTCCAAGATTCAGATATTTTTTTCTTAACAATATTTCTTTTGACATCTCCTTTCATATGCATCTCTTTATAATATTACTGTCTAGTTTACTGCCCTCTTTTATAAACTCTTCTTCCTGTTCTTTTGCCAGATCAACACTTCCCCAGAGAGAAGGAAGTAATTAAGTGTGTGAATTCAAAGGGGCTCCCTGTAGGACTACAGGCATCATGCTAAGTAAGAGTAAATAGAAATTGTTTGAGATGTCAACAATTGGAGCAGACAGAGTCAATAGAATTTAGAGGTAAGATTAGAAATAGATAAGCCACTAAATAGAAAATATTCCTTTTGAGAGTTAATAGGACCTTTATTTGGAAAGTTCTGAGATTCTTAGTGTTTCTCTGTGAGCATACAAATGTTTCACACACATTTTTTTCATTCTAAATTTAGATATTTTGGATGTTACATTAAAAATTTCTTCATGTTTTGAACAGATATAATTAAATGCTATTTAATGTGCCCTTCAAAATGAGACACTTCAATAATTTACTGTACTTCATTCCACAGTGCTCGAGTCCAGAGCAGTGATTACACCAAATTGATCTCTTGACATTTTCACAGCACTTCATTTTCAAAGTAGTTGGTCTCATACACATGCACATCAACCAAAAATACTGTGATTCAGATGAGCTCTTCAACACACTGTCAAACAAATCTATCCTCCTTCAATGCCTAATTCACTTGAAAGCTAAATCTTATAGATTTGATGGTTACCTAAATGAGTGTAATTACTCTTCATTTTAGGGCTTCTAAAAATGTTTTTTTCTTGTTTAAAGTTACTCCATTTGCATTCACCTCAGTATATGTGGGTGGTATTTGTTATTTGGAAGCCTAATTTAAATAAAATCTAATTTAATTTATTTAAGTGCCTAATATAGCTAAGGCTCTGCTTCTCTGCTTGTGATAGCATGGTCTTTTTTTTTTTTTTTTCTTTTCTTTTCTTTTTGTAACTTCTGAATTATTTCATTTCTTGTTCCCACCAAATGGAAATTAAGCATCTGGTCCATGGGGCATTAGAAAGTAGAAAAGAGAAGAGATAGAAATCTACATAGCAATTAATCTGAATAAGACAGCTAGTTTGAACCTTTTCTCAAAATAGGATCTTTGCTTATGCTACATTTTGGAAGAATATTTCTGCCATGTCAAATATGTGAACCCATTTAATGCTCCTCAAAAGCAATGTGTTAAAATTTGTCTTTGTGTAAATCGTTTTCTTTAACTCACCTGGTAGGACATAATGGATTTCCAAGGAAATGATTTATTGTCACCTTTAAAAGATGTAAGTCTTATTTAAGCAATTAAATGGTCAATAGGCATGAAGTCAAATGACACACTAAATGACCATCATACAATAATTCGAACAAGTTAGAACCAAACTAAGAGAACTATGTTTTTGAAAGAAGCAAATCGAACAAATCAAATATATTACTTAAATATCTGGTGTACACATATTCCATTTCCTTATAAAAAGTTTAATATTCTGGTATTTCTAAATACTTCAACTATCATTTAACCACAGCTTTATTCGTGTAATAATAGTGACTACTTTATATCTGCTGTTCTAGTTACATTGAAAACAATCCTAATTGTTATACTCACAATGTTTTATATTTATGTTTATATCACATCTGAGGAAATAATAAAGCAGGTATTTCAAGAAATTTACTCAACATCATCCAAGCAATAAATGGCAGAACCGAGGTTATGAACAGTAACCTGGAATTTTTAGGCCCACATATTTTTTTCTATTATTACGCCATTGCCTTTACAAATACGGAAATTGTTTTAAGATCAGTGCTCGATGTATCAATTTTTACCCCCTTGCACTAGGGTTAAGAAAAATAAGCAGTTGGCAAAAATGTTTAATAAGTTACAAGTTTTTTATTCACTTTAAAAATTAACACAATTTTTTTTAGTTCACTTAGGGCATTCTTACTTACCACCCTATAAAAATCTCTTTTTACAACATTACACTTTTTTTTAGTCGATTCTGCTTAGATTAAAGCACTAAATGTATTGAGCCAGTTAAGCTAATTTTAGTTAAAAGATTTTATTCACTGGGCCTGAAAATAGTTTTAATATTACATTCAAGTTTATATTTCTTTTGTTTTTCGGAATGAGACTACATATAATGGTGAATATATGAATGCATGAACAAATGAATAATTTATAGTAATTAGCTGGAGATGCATTTTTTATTCTTTTTATCTGATCTTTTTGAATAGTAGTGATTGTTTAAAAATTTATAAAATTTGAAAATTGATTCTAAGTGACAATTAGGTTTTTTGAATTAAAATTAAATTTAAATTCTTTGTGCCACAAAAAAATGGTTTTCATAAAATTCCTTTTACATATGGAACAAAATTTATCAGAGACTCAAACAGAATAAGCTCTTATTGTATTTTTTTTTTTTATTTTGACTATGCCACTTACAAGGAGCTCTGAGTTTTTCATAGATAAAATGAGTAACTTACACCTTCCTCTTTGAATAGTTGTAAAGCTATGTGAGAGAATGGACATAAATTGTTTAACACAGTTTAACTACCAGTGGAACCTGGTAGTTAACTTAGTCCATGTTAAGTCTATTAACTTGCAGGTTCCCATCTGCTCCAATATTCATAACTTTCTTCTATGGATGGAACCATTGTACAAAGAATCATGAAAAGGTATGTTGCGTGAGATCTTAGTAATATTTTTGCATGCCCTATTTTTATGTCATGACATTTTAACAAAGCATAATATGAGTTAATAATATGAGTACCTCTCATTAGTATATCAAAAATTAAAACAATTAAAATTATAAAGAATAAGTTGGCACGCACCCAAATTTCTATAACCAAAGGGAAAAATATTTTGGAAAATTTCCCTTTATCCATCTTGTCCACCTGTTTTCAAAATTGAGAACATAATGTACGCAGTGCTCTAAAGCTGCCTTTTTGCACCTAATTAGTAGATAATGCTTCCACGTCAATAACGAAAGTGGTAATTAATCATCATAACAACCATAATAGTCTTTCTAAACATCTCATATATGTCAGATACTATTTGAAACACTTTAAAGGTAGTATGATATATAATATTCAAAACAATTTTGAGACTAGCTATTAATTTCCAGTCTAGCATCTTATCTCAGATTTCACGTGAAGTAGGTAGCACAAACTTTCCTCAAACACTGTCTCTCAGGACCAAAGAACACTATCCTTATGTTCTACATTGGGACTTCATATAATACTGAAATATCCTGCTATGATAATCAGCATAATTCTATTTATTTGTTCTAGGTCTTACATCCAAGGTATAGTGTTCCAAAAGAGACAACCTCTATTTTGTTTCAGTGTTACTACAAACATGTATCCTCACACATAGCCAGTCAATACAAAAAAAAAAAGGAGAGACACAAATCAGTTTTCATAGCTTCGTTGTATTCATTTGTGTGCACAAGCTTGCACTATTTAGCTAACCCCTTTTGATTTACACTTTTGAGCCCTTATAGTCTTTACTATTGTTAACATCCTTGTGTTTAAAATTGTGTTCACAACTGTTCGAATTTGTCTTCTTTGGAAAAATTCCCATAATTGCAATTGCTCAATCAAAGCACACACCCATTTAAAATTCTGAGCCATACGATATAGAACTGTTACCTAGAAAGACTTTCATAGCATTGTTTTCTTAGTAGTGAATAAGATTTTATATTTCCTCCACTTTTAACCACATGTAATGTTGTGGGGTTTTGCACTCAAATTAGTTATTAGCCAAAATTAAATCCTACCAAAGTTGTATAGCACACTTGCTTTGTAGTACGAAACTCCAAATCTCAGTGGCTTAACACAGGTGATTTGATTTCTCACTCACCAGAAGTCTTGGAGAGTAGGTAGGGCCTTAGTCCTTGAGTAGGAGTTCATTCTATCCCTCTTGTGGGCTGACCTTCCTCTAGGGCCTCCATGATTTCTCTGTTTACCCAGCAGATGGGTAGGCAAGTGGAACCTTGATCATAAGAGCGGATTGTGTAGGCCATGACTAGAAATGAGTTATTCATTTCCATCTGGATTCTATTGCCTAGAATTTAGTCATAAGGCTACCTTGAACTCTAAAGGGGACTGGAACATTACTCTAGCTGTGTGCCCAGGAAAACTGGAACATAAATTTAGTAAACAGTGAGCCAGTCCCTACCAATTATCCCTTCTCATCACAAAATATCTGTTTCAATCTTCATCTTCCATGTAAGACATATTCATCACATCCCAAAAGAAACAGCCACGCATCTCAGCTGTAAAATGCCCAAGATCCTTGGGTGACAATCTTCTCCAAAAGATCAAGGTCTAAAAGACAATCCCAACCCCCACCCCATACACACACCCAATGTCAAGGGCAGAACCAGGATGGGATAACCACAATAATTTCTTCCAAGGTAAAAAGAGAATGGAAGACAAGTAGAAATGAAGTTTCTAGTCCATATTAAATTTGAAATACTCCTGAGGAATGAGACACTGCCAAATGAGAGAAACTCTCTGGTCCATTATTCTTTGTAAGGCCCCTAACTTTACAGTGTATTTTTTTTTCTTTTTCTTTTTTTTCTTTCTATGGCTACATCTAAAGTAGACACTGGTGAATTTTCTCATAACCTTAGAAATCCCTCTCAAAACCTGTTACCTGTATGTGCAAGTTTCAGTATCTAAACTCTGATTTGACTCTCAAAGTAACAAAATATATTTTTAGTCTGAGCTCCTTTTTTCTTTGTCTGCAAGATTCTTCAAAAAATTGATTTATTATTCAATTTGTAAACAAAGATATTGCCTAGACAAAGTATTAGATCTCCTTTATTTCCTTACATCTCACCTTTATGCCGCTTTACCTCTCAAATTAATACTAGCTGCCTTGAGGTGATCTGGAACAAAAGGGTTAAGTATGGAAGTAAAATTCTTAAACTAATCATGTAAATCTTGTGATTTTATTCAACTGGCATGTCTTAACAAATTTTTTTTTTTTAACTCAAAGATATTTTTAAATCTACATTTCAGTTTTTGGGTCCATAGTGCAGGCAGCTTTTACAAACTTCTGAAGTGCTAGACTCAATTCCCTTTGATCTCTACTTAAATAGTGTAAAAAAATACTAAACTAATTGCTTTCTTATAATACTTTTGTGAAGGCAGCCATTAATAGTCATTACAGTCTAAATGACTCTGTAACAAATTCCCGTAGATCTGGAATGTCCATCTGCATGTTTTTGGTCTTCTAATTTGCTGCAGGTGACACTCTTAACCAAAATTTGCTACTTTTAAACATGTATTCCACTACATTCCACTACAAGGTACTAATTTTGATATTAATTGGAGGAATACTAGCAACTCTAAGAGACAAACCACACAATATTAATAGTTTTACACAATAGAAATTTATTTCCAGCTTAAAAAAATACTAGTCATGGACTAAGGATAATTCTGTTCCATGTTGTTATTCAGAGATCAGGCTCCTTTGATCTTGGGTGTGTATTTTGTTCCAAGGATGCAGAATCCTGTGAGAACCTTTCACTGGCCAAGCCTGGATGTGGTTTTTACTACTTCTAGCCAAATTCCTTTGGCAAGAACTTAGCCTATCCACATCTACAAGAAAGGAGAGAAAATGTACCACAACTGGAATCCAAGAGGAAAGAGACACAATTTTGGTACACATGAGCAAGTCGTTGCCATAACTATTATGAAAAAATGAACTCTACTTTAAGAAATAAGTTTCGCTTAATTTTAATTGCCTTGTTGAAGTTAAGATAAAGTCTGTATATAAAGATAAAAAATAAATTTGTTTCTTTTTTTAAAAAAATTATTTACCAAGGAATAAAATGAAAAATGAATAAGAAAAATGTTTCTTCATTAATTATTTTTAAATAAAAATGATTAAACTAGCAATTGACTATAAAAATTAAAAACACAAGAAGTCAAAATATATTTACATGCAGTATACCAATAGAAATCACTTTAAGGAAAAATTAAAACACATTCTTCCTTCTAGTTTAAGTTTGATGGATCCAATTCTATTTTGGTAATTTGCATTTAACAAGAGAGAAAAGTATGAATATCTATACAGACTTCATGGAAGAAAAAGAATGTATTTTCAAGTACAAAACTGGGATTTCCCAGTTACATAAGAAAAAGGCAAATTGACAGATGAAATTAGGCACTTTATTTTCAGTAGCTGAAGCTCCTATTAATTGGGGCTCTGTCAAATCCTTTTAGCTAAATATTATGTCACAGTGTCAAACCCTTAATTCCTGCAATAGTTGTATATTAAGTATCTCCCATATGTAAGAAAATGGGGGTTTAATGGGAATTCAAGAATAAATAAGACATACATCTACCTCCAGGATTATGGTTGGGTTCAGTGTTTATGAGGTGGCTTTTCTGAGTTGGGAATCAGTATTATCTGTGAACTCATTAGACAAACAGAGTCTTAGGCTCCACTGGCAATCTACTTTCAACAAGCCTTCTGGGTGATTCTGTTGCATGCTAAAGTTTGAATCTTGCTAGTTAAGATTCTTTGGAGGCAGTTATAATGTGTGAGAGAATATACTTTCCTTCCCACCTCTACCTTATCCTGAGCACTTTTCTAAATTAAAACAGTATGTAGTGAAATGTGTAAGAACTGAGCTGCAGCTCAAGAATTTTTTGTTCCATTTACCTGCATTATGTCCTGTACACACTATAAAAATAAACATTTTTATAAATAATTTGCTGCAGATAAAGTCTTATGAGGATTTTTCTAAGGAGATACAGAAAAATAATATAATAAAATTCTTTTCACACGCATTTTTTTATTTCTTGTTATTTACATTAAATCTGCCTTTTTCCCCCCAAAATAGATTAAAGTCATGTTCCACCCCAAATCTGTCAATATACAGTTAATAAGGAATGTATTAAAAGTAAAGATCAAGACAATAAAAGGGAGAAAGCAAGTTTGTTAACTATGATGATAAAGATTATGTGATTGAGAATTAAATTTTATCTTTATCTTTAAGCTAAGATTAAAAGAAAAGTGTGATTAGTTACATTGGGTTTGTTACTATAGAAACATATGAAATTCGTTGTTATATTTTCATAAAGATGTTGTGGAAGATATTATTAAAGACTTTAAGAGATCGCAAACTCAGCAGTGCAAAGGAAGCAGGCAGATGACTTAAATAAGCGATCAGGACTGGGTGGTTAAAATGTGGAATGAAAAAGACTGGTAACCCGGAGAGTACAGGCTGCTCTAAAGTGAACATGTGTTCCCAGCTCATAAAGGCCATCACCAAACTAAATGTAGACCAAATTTCACCAGACCTCTAGATTTTTCAAAAGAAATTAGAAATTAAGATTGTTAGGTAGCATCTACAAGTGCTTTAATGTTTTTAAATAAGCTGTATTTCATAACATTGAGTTGGAGAGATGGCATAGTTCTGAATGCGAGTATGCCCTGTGACCACCCGCTAGCACACACTTTTGGATTACATCATATTCTTTATGCAAATTCAGGAGAAAGTTATTCACTGATTTTATATTGCGAAAGTGATTTGTTTATATTTTCACATTATGAAATACAAAAAATGACAATGCATCTTTTTTAAAGTAGATTCTCAAAGACCTCTAGTGTTTGTGTTTGACTTTTGGTTAACTACCAGGAAATATGTAAGCCATTTAGGAATGCATTTTTTGTAAGCTTTCCTTCTCAGCTTTTGCTTTTCCCTATGCCTCCCTTCTTTGCTTATCACATTTTAATTTTGTTATACCATATTTTATGGTATATTAACTCAAGCATGCCTCTGGCCTCTCAAATTGGTAAGTACATGTGCAGTTGCATTTATATAAATATACCAATTACAGAGACTCCATCCATCTTTTGAGCAAAAGGTTCATTTTCTGAAAGGATTGCAGCCATAAAATATTTCCGAGATTTTTTAGTGTGCTCATCAGTAGGACTACATACCAGCCCATAATTCACAATGGCAGATACCAGAGAGCTGCATTCATGAGCGTGTATTACCTGGAGCACAAGCATATTGTTGCAGAAGGTGGAGTAAAGTTGCAACATCCTACAGTCATGTCAAGGTATCTTGTTTTCCTGAGAGCTCTTTAAAAAGTCTTAATTTTTCCGAAGGATTCTTTCCCTCACCAACCAGGCCTGTAAACTGTAGTGTCTTAAGTCACATTGCTGCTGCCACCCCTGATTGGCTATCTCTTATACGGGTCCTGTGTAAACTTTCAGTGAGATATGTAGATCAGAACACGGATGGTACTTTAGGATAAGGGAGAACAATTTTCTCTCTCTGCACCAAGCTTAGTCAGTCCCCCTTCCCCAAACACACAAGATAACTGCCTGCTTTCAAAGTTAGTCCTCTGCGTCAACACATATGGGCTTTCCTCCCATATTCTCAGAACGTTTCATGGTACCTGGGTTGATAATCAACATTTATCATGACCTATAATCACAGTGATTGCTTCTTTGCAGCAACATAAAAAATTAGTATTCACCTCAAGCCCCAAGCCAGATGGCTCTATCCTGTTTTCTATGTTTCTTTCTGCAACCTCTGTGATTTTATTAAATTTTCATTCATTCACATCACTCAATTTTTTTTAAATGAGTCCTTGTATCTTTGGAAGCCAACAGGTCAATAGTAGAGGGAAGCTGAGGTATAGAGACTGAGATTCTTACTGCCAGAGAATTATTCCAGGCCCATGCACTTGAGGAATGGGGCATGTATTAGTTTCCTATTTATGTATAACTATTTATCATATTTTTAGGCACTTGAAGCTAAACTCATTTATTATTATTATTATTAATTATTATTATTATTATTATTATTGTTATTAATTTTGTAATTTTCACTCATTGGAGTTAGGCTCTGCTTTACTGGGTTTCTGCTCAGGGCCTCACAAGGCTGCGGTCATTCTCATCTAAAAGCTTGAGTGGAGGAAGAATTTGCTTTCAGCCTCATTCCATTTTCTTTTAGTTATAGAACACATAGTGAGTTGCTTCTTCAAGGCCATGAGAAAGTCTGGCTGCATAGAGGGCCCTTGTCCCTCCTTTTACCTGAGTAAGACAGGCCCATGCAGCATAACCTCCCTTTTGACTACCTCAAGTCAACTGATTTGGGACCTCAAATAAATTTGCAAAAGCCTTTAACTGCTACCATGTAAATGACCCTTTGCAATAATTCACAGCCTCGAAGCAAGTCAGATTTTCTCTGTGCTAGGGGAACATTATACATGACTCATTGAGATCAACTTAGGGTATGTCTGCCACAGGGTGCTTCTGAGCTCTCTCTGAATATGTCTTAATGCAGGTGATAACTGACTTCACCAGCCAATGCAATGCTAGTAGCAGGCCGTTAAACAGCTATGACATATTGTTTTATTTACATTTGAATAAGACATTTGAATGCATTATGGTACAGGATGGAATTTAATAAGTAGTGAGTTACTCAAATATAAATTCTAAGAAAATATGCATGAAACAGTTTCTATTCATTGGAAGGACTTGACTCACCAGTTTCTAATGAGAGGCAAGATTTTTCTCACATATGCCCTATCTCATTTTACTTTTACAAAACCCAATGAAGTAACTTCTCATTTTAGTGAATATAAAACGTTACAAAACAAGTGTCTGTTTAGAAATATAATAGGTCCTAGAAAGTAGTTTGGAATCCAGGTTTATCTCTTCTGAAGTCTACTTTCGAACATTATGCTCTATTTTATTTCCTTGAGCTCTACTGTCTTAGCAGTGAAGAAACTGGAGAGGGCATGAATAGAGGGTTATAGACATTAAAAAGAATGATGTGATAAGTTTATGAACAGATAAAAATAGACTTTAGAATATTATACAAGTTAAATTCCAGAATTGTTTAAAATAGGCACAGGACCAGCTTTTGATTTGTTATTTTAATATTTACTGAGTCCTGGTTCTATGCCAGGCAGTGCTTTAGGCTCTGAGAATACAAAGATGATACCCTTCTCGACACTGAATGTTTAAAGAGGCAGCTTAGGAGCTTGGATTATGAATTTTCAAACCACATTCTCCTGCGTTAGAATTACGGTTCCACTCACAAATTTCAGAGCTTACCTATTTTACCTCACCAAATCTGTGGATAAAATATCAGTACTCATACAATTATTTAAAAAGATAAGAAATAATACAGGAGAAGTGTTTAGTGTCCTGCATTAGATACAGTGATCAATAAATGTCAGCTAAAGATGATGGAGATGATGATGATGATTGTAATAATAATGGTAATAATAAACTCAAAATCTAAAATTTAGTGCTGTGTGATAAACACACATAAAAGAAAGCTGACTAAAATATGTAATGTTGATTACAAACTAGTGGTACATAGGGGTAAATATGGCCCACGGTTTATGTATTGTTGGGCTAATAAAATTTCTACATTTATGCAGAGCAACAGTGTACTGTACCATTGGACTAGGCAACTCCTATTTCCCACAGTCTCCATTCATATTGCTTAGATGTTTTACTATATCTGTCTGGACCTTTAAGCATTTTGAGTATTACCTTTGAAGCAGAAGTGATTAATGTTTTTAACCAGCACCTAGGTTTTTAGCACAATGAAAACATAAACTTGCCCAGGGGAAGGTATGGCTCTAATTGAAGAAGTCTTATTCAATGCAAGCATTGGAAGAAATCTCCGAATGTTATAACACGGGACTATTTCATAGCTGAGCTAACAGAATATCATGGTAAAATCAATATTTATCCTGGCTAAAAATCCTATATTATCCAAAAAGAGATATTGAAGGTGCTCATAAAAATTTATTATGGAGCAAAGGAAAAAGAAGCATCCTTTAATACTGGAATATCTAGAAAAACTCTCTTTTCTCCCCCAAATTGTCTTGGGATAGCACAAAAGAGACTGAGTTTAGAGCAACATAGTATATCTACCCTTATCTATAACTAATCACGTCTACTTGAATAGTGAAAAATCCCCTGGCTTTTTTGACAAGAACTACATGATCTACAAGGGATTGAAATGATGTTGACATTCCTGAGTTATGAAACCAACTCAAAGTTAGGGCACAGTGTACATCAATTATCAAAAACAGCTGTGAATCAACTCATCCCTCTTACCAACTGAAGATTTCACATGCTTGTATAGCTAAGGCATATTTTTGTGATATCAGTATTAATATGTTCATTTGGTTTATCAAATGGCTTCTACAAACCTATAAACTCTTATTCATAATACTGGAGTTTAATGTTAAAATACTTTTTTGCGTGCTGCTTAAAATTTGAAGAATGACATTTTCACATGGCAAATTCTAAGTAAATAAGATTAACAATTATTATAACTTTAAATTTACACTTTTGATGCATTGCCTGTTCTAGCAAGTCTTACATAAACCATGTCAATTGCTGTAAAAAGTGGCCAGAAATTTGCCAATTAAAATTTGGGTGAGAGGATATTACAGAATTATCTATAAATGTGAATTTAAATGTACTGCCCCAAAGCAATTCCAAACACTTTAGTCAAGATAATGTAAAAATAGTATTGTTTAATAACAGACTGAGTGAAACTCCTAATGCTAGATATTTATATTTAAACTACCTGTGTAGCTTATAGAATGGATGATTTCCTTTAGTCTTCAGGGTCTCCTCTAAGGACAAGTCATAAAGTGATATTGAAAGTTTTATTGGGGAAACTCTGGATAGAGTATTATCATTACAATCAGAGCAAATAAATATGTTACAAAAGACACTTTTTTGTGTGTGAAGAAAACAACTCATTGTACATTGTATTTATAATCAAGAGTTGCCTATAATATCCATTTGAGTGGATCATTCCAACAGATGAAATTGTAAGGTGCTCAAAATTAGCCATTGATCTCCAGGGTAGGCTGAATGAAATTAACACTGAGTTGTCTGGGATACTGCCTACCATACTTGTATTGGGTAAAGTATTAAGGAAAGAGAAAGAGACCCAAGACACATCTTGTTATTCCAACAACTCAGATTATTTTTTGAGAACTGGCATGATAATTAAAATGTTTACTCCTTAAAAATAAGGTGACACTTTTAATGTATGTGCTTAGATAAGTAATTTCCTGCTTATTTTCAAAAAGTATTTAAGAATGGATATCATTGTGAAAATGGCATTGTACATTAAAATCAGCAAAATTTTTTATTTTCTTTATGTACCACCTTCACAACTGTTCTTACTTCTTTCTTGTCCCTTAATGCTGTTTTGATCATATTTCATAAGTTTTCTGGCCATTTTCAATTATAAAATCTTTTTTTAAGCCTAGTAGAAAAAATTGAACTGAAAATCAAATTTAATCTATTTGTGTCACTCCACCCTTGCTCCGCCTACTTCTTCTCTTTCCCCACCCACATTCTCCACACCGGCTGTGCAGACATGGGATGGGATTCTTATTCCGCAGCTGAATGGGTTGTGTTATGGTCTTATCCCCCTTTTTGGATGCTGTGACCTCCAGGACTGTGTATTGGGGAGGAACGACCATGGCGATAGGTTTCATTTATGGAAATGGACACAAAATTATGTTGGAGGATATTCCTGAATTTGGTGTGGTTCAATCTGTTTTCTAAATAGTATGTGTATGTTGTGTGATCTTGTATGCATCTCTCTGAGGGCCTGTATTATGGCAGGTTTTTATAATACATCTCTGGATGGTGATACTCTGCTTTTTAAAATATTAATCATGCTGGCTTCTCTATTTCTCACCATTTGGGTCAGTGCCCAGCTCATCATGATAAATTAAGCCCAAGAGCTGGATATCTGTAGAAATAGGAGCTGGTGGTGAATTTGGGAAAAGGGGTGGAGGGAATTTTGATGATAATTGTTAATTATTAATTATTAATTTTTGTCCTAGTAATACATACTATTACATTTCACTTAAAATTTAATATTTTATCTATATTGGTAAAAAATAATATGGTATAGCTCTAAATATATATTTAGATAAAATATTTGCAATCAGTAAATATATGTTGGCTATGTCATTTATATGTATATTATATTTAGTATCTGATATTCTAAGACTCTTTCTATTTAAAACACATGGATAGAGCAATAGCCTACTCATAAAATAGCAAGTAGCCATTATAGAGTAGTCTGTATTTCAAGTTTGCTTTACACAAACCTTCAATGTACATTGGAAATGCCATGCATTCCATAAGGCTTTCAAAAACAAATTTTTTAAATTGTTGGGTAAACAGATATTTATATAGGTGTTAAGTCTTTATCTCTCGCTTCATTGCGTATTTATTTACTTTCTAATTATTTTATATCTGTATGTTTAATTCCATTCAATTTAAAGAAACAACATCAGGTATAATTCTGGCATGGTAAGATTAAAAAGATAAGATTATTTAGTTCCTCCTAACCATTCCCACATACAAAAAAAAAACAAAACAAAAAACAAACAAACAAAAAAAAACTGTCAAGTGAGTGACATGAAGTAAAATAAAAATATGAGTTTTCTCCTATGATATCAATTTGAATACTCTTTTGAAATTAGTAAGGATCAAATTATATCATGGAAATATATTCTTCGAGGGGATGGTAGGTGTTGGCTGAGAGCTCATTTTTTATATGCTAAGTATGTGCTTGGATTGCCTGTTGAGTAGAATGACTAATTTATTGTCCAAACCCAGACACTTTTTAAGTGTGAAAAGGAGAGAAGTTAATCACCATGGCAGGACTTTAGGGGTAAAATAAGACTGTCCCCAGCAAACTAGGATGTGAGTACCGCTGTACAGAGAAACCCTGCACCAAAAACAGGACGTTCTTTCTTGCACCTTTCCCCTGCCTCTTTAAATACTTCCCTGCTTACTTGATACTGGGTAGGCTCTCCACACACCTGTGTTTTACTCACCTTGATTTGCACCTGGTGTGTTGTCCTTCTTTCTTTCATTACTGGCAAAACTTAGTGTAGTGCCCTCCTTCTCCTTATACGAACCTGCCCTCCAGCATCCAGCACAAAACTGCCTTTCTCCCGCATCCAGGCCGGACTGAGCAGTCACTAAATGCCTGCCAGGATTTCCTAGAGGCTGGGTTTTGTAAGGACACATTTGCTTCTTGACAGTGTAATAATTTGATTATACTGATTATGTGTTCTTCATGCACAATCCCCATTCCAGGCTGATTGCTCTCAGAGTTTTATTATAGAAACGCCTCAAGGCATAGTTAGTCTTGTAGACAGAAAATGCCTTCTGCGTTTTAAGAGAGTTGCTTTTTGTTTTCAAGAGCAATACTGGAGAACTCTAATCCACAAGTTGGTGCCTTAAACAGCGAGGTTTTTGTCTTTGGTTTTGTTTTAGAGAAAAGCAAAGAGGAAGCATAAAATTAGAAACTGGTGGGGTCTCTGAAAAACTGTCATGATGCCTGTTATTCTTGTTCATGGTCTAGGACATACAACTGTAAGAGCTGGACACATTGGTGATTCAAATGCTGAGGGAACTTAATCTGTTTCCTAGATGGATCCTTGGAAAATGAGTTCTGGCCATTAAATAAATACCAATGTGCTATAGCAGCGGTAGATTATAAATAGCAGTACTGCATAAAGATCAAAGAGGATGGGTGGCATATCACTCCCCACACCACCCGCAGTCAACTGCCACCCTTGAGAGCTGTCGAAAATCAGCCAAACTTCCCACCAACCTGAAAGAGATACCAATGAGCATTGAGAGATATTGAGGATGTGGGGAACCCTGCGGGAAACAGGTCCAGAGACGAGGGTGTGAGGTTTTCCTGAGGAACAAGCCAAGATGGTTGCGTCTGCCCAGGAAGAGATGATACCCAGAGTACCTGACACTAGGTACTCCTCCACCTTCCCCGTCTGTCACTTTGAGAAGGGTACAATGTAGAGAAGACTATGTTAATTTGCATAGAGACAATTTACCAGGATTTAACTAATTTCAAAGAATGATTTTTTGTCTTTTAATGTAACAAAAGTTACATTTTCTGTACATCTATCTATAGATTACATACCAAACAGCTTTTCAAACAAAAGAGAAGAAATCAAGAACTCAAAGGCACTACATAGCTATAATTTGCCAGGTCCTGTGTTTGGTATTTTACATACATTATCTCATTTATCCTTCAAAATCACTCATATATTTAGAATTATTCAGAATCCCCATCCCCCACCTCTACCCCCCCCAAAAAAGAGAAATGCATGAAGCATTATTCAAAAGGCTTGAATGCAGATAGTTTATTTTGTGAAGCTGCCCTAAGGGACGTATGTGGGTGGTGGGGCAGATGAGGCAGGGCAGGAAGAAAAGCCAGTCAGTTATCTTTTGGGGCTTTGTCACTGTGAGCAGCTGTGGCTTCATCTAGCAGCGGTGCTGAGAGATTGTGGAGAAAGCACTTCAGACTTGTCTTCCCAGGTGCCCAAAGAAGGGAATGTTTTATGTCAGCTAACATTTCCTCATTGGTCGTGGGCTCCCTTAATATTCTAAGTTTGTGCATGTGTCAGAATACCTGAGTTGTTTTGGTGATTTGGGGTCATACGTAGGTACTAACAGAAGACCGTCCTTTGACTTAACATGTATGACAGATTTGGGGATCGTTTGTAGGTACTAACAGAAGACCTCCCCCTTTGACTTAACATGTACTACAGATTCGGGGGAACTAAGTAAACTGGAAAAGTTAATTCAGTTTCTCTGTTTTATGGAAATAAATAATATATTTGAAGTAATAAAATATATTATAAAAGACAAGATATTTGACAGAAGCTTTTCCTCAGTGCCTACAAAAATATATATTTTAAGCAGTTGATTATTTTGAATAATTCTATAATTTATTTGTTAATTTTAATTGTACAGTAATAATTTACTCTCAAATGATCAGCATTTGGCATATCCACTGGCCCCCTCCTCCAGGGTCATGCTCTTTCCTGGGTTTCTAGGTGACCTTCTTTTACACACTGGTTTTGCCTCCTCAAGCTTCTTTGATGGTACCTTCCCATTCACCATTCATTTAAATATTGAGAGATACAAGGGCTTTGTCTTTTGACCCATTTTTTATCTACATTTATTCTACCAATGATTTATCAAGCTTCCAAGATACAAATATCATCTTCTTTCTGATAACTCATAAATTTATATTTCCAGTCCAGATATCTTTCTGCTCACTCATCATTTTCAATAGCTGATAAATATCTAGCACAAATTCGACAGGTACAAAACGAACCCACACAGCATAAACACCCTCCTTCCTTTGAAGTTTTCTAGTAAATGGGAATACAATTTTGCCAGTTGCTTAGCCGAAAAAAATTAGAGTAATCTTAGAGTTCTCTCTTTTTCTTTTTCACTCTTCATATTTATCTTATCAACAAATTCTCTGAGATTGACCTTTAAAATACATGTGAAATCTGGCCCCCTCCTCACTCTCTCAAGTCCAAGGTTCTCTTACCTCTCCCCTCGCCACTGGTCTCCACACTTCTGCCTTTGCCCCTCTTTAGTCTTTTCTCAGCAGAGCAACTGGACATTTCTTGAGGAGGAGCAGATCATATCACTGCTCTGCTTTAATCCACCTCCTTCAGATTCAAAGCCAAGTTCTTACTGGGATCCTTACATGATCTGCCCCTCCAACTTTATCTCCTTTACTCATCTCTTTCTGGTTTTCCCATCCCAGCCTCCTCACTGCTTCTGGAAACATGTCTCAGAGCCAGGAGTCAAGGCTAGTCCCTATCCTGATTCTCGTCCCTCAGGTATCCCTACAACAAGGATTCTCATTTTCTGCAGCTTATAGATTGATGCCAAAATGGAAACAAGCTCAGTTGAAAATGAATGACTACAATTGGAAATTTATGCCAAAGGAAGGTGATTATTGCTGCTCGCAAGTTTATAAAGAAGTGTCTGAGGCACTGAGAGCCTCAGTTGCTAAGAATCTAGGTTCTCTCTGTGGAAAGATGTAAAGACATTCTGTAGATCACTCTATCTTTCTTTGTTAAAAAAATGAAATAATGGTGTTCTTTATTATTTTAGTTAGTTCTCCCCTTGTACTGGTGAAATATAAAGTCTTTCAGATGGAATACACTTTGGTCTTCATTCGGATTTACTAGCCAACCTGAAAGGTACTTAAAAATAAAATTATGACCTAAGATTAGAGAAGCAAATAACAGGAAATTTTTTTTTTCAATTGTGTTATGCTAAGTTATTAAGAGATATTTAGAAATGTATTCTGATTTATGTGCATTTAGGCTCACTTTTTATTAGTATCCGTCCACTTGGATCACATTCAATGACAATTGTCTTTATAAGTAACCTAATTTCTTC
Source organism: Pteropus alecto (assembly GCF_000325575.1). Lineage (NCBI taxonomy): Eukaryota > Metazoa > Chordata > Mammalia > Chiroptera > Pteropodidae > Pteropus > Pteropus alecto. The sequence goes on from NW_006432227.1 coordinate 8,663,413, forward strand.
TTAAATTACAATGGGCTATTTTGATAACTTAGGCTCATATAACACTATTTCAAAAATATTTGTTTAAGTCTTTGAAAATGTTTTCTACTCAGAAACTGAAGAACAGAGCCTTTAAGCATAAAATATACTACATGCCTTAAAACATCCTATGCAGTTGGAAGGACAAGTCAGACTAATAGAAACATGATGTATTTATTGAGTATGTGATAAGAACTAGAATAAAATTATCAGCAAATATGTGAAAATTGTCTAAAAGTGCTATAAAAGTTAAAAATGAGTAGGTGGTCAATAAGAAATAATTTGGAAAGCAATTTGAGGTGATAGGATTTGGAATGATCTTTGAAGAATTTGAATATATAGAATGAACAGATGAGGATAACACAGGAGCAAATATGTGATAGTTTAGGTGATCAAAGCCCACTTTAGCAACATCTGGTGGCATGGACTGAGCAGAATAAAGGGACTGGTTGAGAAATATTAGAAAATAAAGGTATTCTTTGGTGGATCGTATTATGAAGATTCTATAATCCAGGCAGGAAATTTTAATTGCTAATCTTTGAAGACATTTAAAATTATTGAATGGGTAGTGACAAACATTATTATGAAGTTTTAGTAAATATGAGAGCCTCCTAATTTAGCACATTTATCCTTAAGAATATCTAACAAATAAGATAGTTCTCATTCTACAGTATTACAAAAAATCTTTGCTTTTAGCCAATGTAGAGTCTTAAATTGGAGTTTGGTTTGAAGTGAAATTTCTAAATGTGATATTTTGTTAAAGAAATTTCTAATTTTTATACAATTTGTTGCATATGAGATTAATTTGTTTTTAAGTTGTTTTAATGTTTTAGTAATTTTATGTTTAGGCAAGCAAAAGTAAAGGTCTGTTTCTAGGTTTAGTTAGATAACAATAATGGTTTCATTTAATTTAATTAACAGCAGGACCAATTAATTCTGAAAAGTTCATCAAATTCCACTTTCTTACAGTGTACACTATATAATTTATATGTCTGCTTGTTTTTTTACAACCTGATATTTCTAATACAACTACTAGAAAAATTTAAAAACAATAGTCTGTAAGTTTGCTGTATGATGTGATCTGTAGAAATATTGAATATCTAAATTGCTCGATTTATTACTTGATTTATCATCATCATTAGACATGATAGTACAACTTACACATGTGCCCAGTCTTGTTATATTTTCTTATGGGAAGATTGTTCATGATTTTTCACCATCATAGATAAGATTCACTGTCATTTCAGCTATAAAATATTTTGGCAGCAGTACTTCTTAAACAGTGAGTATCTGAATCACTTGTTGGAGCACAGACCCCTGGTCCCATCTCCAGAGATTTATGAGATCTGGAGTGGGAACTGGGAATTTGCATTTCTGATCAGCTACTAGTTGAAATTGATACTGCTTGTGCATAGAACACATTTAAGTAGAACAGTTCTAAGACATGCACACTGACTCAAGTGATTTTTTATCACTTTTTCTTGGACATGTCATGAATTCATCAAACATGTTTATTGAAACAAAGTGAAAGCTTCAGACAATTATTAGGAAAAGTCTTTTGTTGTGACATTCCTTTGGCTTTAACTAAGCAAAAGCAATTTTTCTCAATAAAGAAAAACATATCTTTGCTTTCTCTACCATTACCTCTAAATCCTTCTTTTTGTCTAAAACTACCTTGAAAAAATTTTAAATAAGTTATCAGTTTGAAAGGGATTTTTTTTTCTTTTTTACAGTCTGACTTCCTAAATATAGTAACTTCTTAATCTACGTAACAGTTGATAAGCTCTTATTTGTTTTAGGGGCATTAAATCAGCATGCAAGTCTATCTGTTGTAGCTGAAAAAAGATAGTTATTATTAAAACATTGCTACTGGAAAACATTGTGTTTTGAAGATCCAGCACAGCTGGGATCTGTATACTACCTCAAGCACCAGATGTTCCATTTGCTGTTGTTAATTTAGAATTATTTACACACATGGATGGGTGAGCCGAAGGGTGGGGAGGCACAACAATTCTTACTAGTTCAAAGTTTGTTAATTGTTTTCTAGATAATACATTTTTTGCTTAAAATAACATAAGAAAGGAAAAATAAAATATACCAGAAAATGTCTTTTTCTTATCCCATACACTTCACTTGGTTTCCATTCTTTTCCAAATAGAAGATACTGTTCTTTTATCATACAGCCTTTCAAAGGTGTTTTTGCAAAAAGAAGTAAATGTAAATGCATATAGTGTCCCACTTTTTAAAAACATTTAATAGCACACAGTATTGTGAAACTTGTCTTCTTTTAACAATGTATCTCAGAGATCCTTTCATATCCATACATAAGGTTCTACCTAGTGTTCCATTTCATGGAGATGTCACAGTCCCTTCAACTAATCATCTATAGATACAGATTAACAGGTAAATATTAACAGGTAAACTTTTCTGTAACAGAACAATTCTGTTAACATAGTGTTAAGCATTGCATAAATTTTACACAGATGATCTCCTGTGTATACGATTAAATCTTAAACAAAATGTTCCTCATATGACATGTTAGGAATGAGCTGCCTACCTTTGATCCTTTTTTTCCAATTTTAAATGATATACTTTACAAATCTGTAGGACATATTACTAGAGTAGAATTTATTAGTCAAGAAATAGAGCTTAATAATTTTTGTAGGAGTTGGCAAATTACTCTAAAAGGGATTAGCTTATTTTACATAACCGTAAGCAATATATGAGTGCATTCCTCCTCCCACAGTCTTGCCAAATGAGTTAGCAAACCTCTAGATTTTTAACAGTCTGTTGAGTGAGAAATTGGCTGTCAATGTAGTTTTAATTCTCATGTCTTTTATTATGAGTGAGGTTAATGATTTTCTTAATATGTTTAAAAGCTTTTTGAATGTTTTCTTCCTGTGAATTGTCCATTATGTACTTTGCCCACTTTGGGAGAGTGGGATTATTGAACACTTCCTGCTCTGCTTGTCTTGTTCATGCCATGCAGGCATCTTTAGTTTTTATAAACTGATTTTTATCAATCTGTTCTTTTATGATTTCATGATTTTTTTTTTTAAAGATAAAAGTCTCCCACATTGAAGCCGAATACATTTGTGGAATTAGCACTATGGTTACCCAGATTAGTTGGTTTATGTGAGACTCTTCATTTCTTGCTAGAGACAGATTGCTTTCAGGAAATGTGCTACAGTGTTACCTCCTCTGCTTTGCTGAACTATGCTGAGTCCCAAAGGGTTTTGTTGTGTATCTGGCACTTTTATCCCAACTAAGGTTCCATTGCAAATACAGTTTTTCTCCTGGGTATGCACTCTCCCCCTCAGAAAGTTTATTTTTGCTGAGATTTACTACTGCTGGCTCAACTTGCTTCTAACATTTCCTTAGTAGTTTCTTACCTCCGTTCCCTTCCATGTAGCACATGAAAAGTACTTTGGCTCATTTCTAGTTTTTGAAAGCCCTTCAATATACTTTCGATTCTAGAGATGATATGTCATCAGGGCATGGATGTTAGTGTCCCCCCCAAATTCTTATGCTGAAGCCCTAAGCCCCCAATTTGGCTGTGTTCGGAGATGGGGCCTCTAAGAAACTATGGGTGTTAAAACGATGTCATATGAATAATGATCCGATAGTATTACTGCCCTTATAATAAGAGATACCAGAGAGCTGTTCTCTCTCCCGCTTTCCTCATTTGCATGAACCGAGGAATGCAAAGGGGTCGAATCCTAAGGCAGATAAAGGGAAATAGTGAATATACGAGTGAGTTTCCATATAGCTAAAGAGCACATGCGAAACCGATGCACTTTAGGGCCCTCCTGTTTGGAGGTATGTGCTCACCTGTAAATTCACATGATCCAGTCCCGCGGGCAGATTCTTCACAACTGTTTGGTTACCTTCTCCAAACGAAAACGATAGGATGATCATTGTTTTACTGGTCATAATGATAATAATATTATTACTAATTACCCTTGAGAGATTTATATAGGCCAGGCTCTTAGAGATATTGTCTCAGGTAATAATCGTACCATTCATACCGAACGGTTGTTGTTATGCTCGTTTAAAGTATGTGAACTCAGAATCTAGCAGTTTAGCTGCCTGGATGACACCGTTTACTAATTATGACTGGCAGAGCCAGGACTCAAACTCAGATCAGCCTGAATTCAAAGACCCTGCTTTTCACCTGGATAATCTGGATAGTTCCTCCAAGAAAGACAAGGTATATAATGAAGAATTCACTCTCTATTATGATAATTTATAAAGTTAACATGATGTGTGTGAACTAGTGTGAATAATCCTTTTTTTCTATTTAACCATATCTAAAATGAATTTGGTCATCTACATGTACAAAACCATGCTAATAAAGATGTGTCACATATATAGATTTTTTTTTTTATGTAACAGAATATTCTATCAGCTAATAAAGTAAAATCTATTTTTATCTTGGATTTAAACTTATAGATTTTAAAGTTTTTGAAATAAGAAAGGATTGCTGTCTACTGATTTGAAAGAATATATACTTTTAAAGGATACAGGACCTATATGTTCATAAGATATTGAATATTTAAATTATTGTAGTTTCTTACAATTGTGTGATATGTGGTAGTTAAAAATAACATGATAGATCTGTAGTGAACATGCCATATATTTATTTTTATGGTAAAAAAGCAATTATAAAATGTCAATATAACATGACTCAGTGTAAAAGAGTATCAATTTAGTTTTCTTCATTTATTCTCTGTTAGATATGGTTATTAATTATTAAATTCAGGACTATATACACATTAATTTTATATGTGAAAAGTGGAACTTAAGGGAAGAAAGGATAAAAATTTTTGTGTTGTTTTGTTTTGTTTTTCACTTTTCCCTTTATACCAATTGTATTGTTTTCATTTATTTATTTTCTTACCATGAGCAGGTAACACTTTTAAAATTAAAAAAAAAAATAGTAAAATCATGATAATAATGTTTTCAGGTTAAAAAGTATAAAACTAGAAAATATACATTTAATTATTTGGAGAACCAATACAAATACCTTTTAAATATTCCCAGAAAAGATACACCAGATGAAAAGCATTCATTTTTATAGGACCACAAGGTAGTGATTATATTAACAATGTGGCAAATTCCCCATGTAAGCATATCATCAGCCTTTTATCCAATAATACCCTGGAGGACATTACACAGTTTTGTTGCTTTGTTTTCACCATGATTCAATGAAGTTATTCTTCAGTAGCCAATGAGAGTTTACTGGAGTGTCCACTGGGAGTTTATTACTACCAGGAGAGTTCCTGATGTTCAGTCTTTTGAATGATTATATTATGTGAACATATTCTCTAATTGCTAAGAACTATAAAATAGCATAAACAGAATAATGCAATAACTGGAAATATGAACATCAAGTTGCAAATAAAATCTCAATGAGTTTTCGGATAGTAAAAGTAAAACACTTTATTTACTTCCTAAGCTCCTTCAAAAAATTTGATAGTTTATGTGTCTCATTCTATTAATATGGCAACATTTAGTAACACCTTGAAATATTAGGATTAAATTTTATTTTATGTGTCTGAGAGACTTATAGCAAAGTAGTTGAGGAAGTTCCTCCAATATTTCCCTATGTTTTTTTCCTTTACCATATATCAACATCATAAGAAAATTTTTCTGCTATTTAAATGATCCCACCTATGTATAGGTTGTTCCTAGATTTTATCCTAGTTTTCATGGAAAGGAATAATCAGACTCCTGTAAGCCATAAATAAGTTCTTTATTTTATTGCAGCTAACAGAAGACATTTAAATATGTATGACTTTTATTTTCCTAAGCTTGTAGAAATATAGACAATGGTAATGTGGGAGAAAAATTACATTTATCTTAAACATTTGTACAGTCGGTTATCATAGTACACAAGCTTATTTTTTAATTTTAGGATAATGCACTAGATTTAATAAAAACAAAAAACTTCCTTATGTTTATCTTTAAATTTTGTGCATAAAAAAATAACAGTAAAAATAAATATGAGTCAATTTCTGAAGTGACATAGCTATATAACAACATATAATAGTACTTATTAATACATTACAAGGGATTATTATGAATCAGAAAGTTCTCAAAAAAATTTTTGGCTCATATAACACTAAATACAATTTATAGAGTAAGTAGTACTATCAGACTCATTCATCATTCAGGAAACTGAAACTTTAAGATATCAATTACCTTACATCTCAAGGACTGATGGCAAGGAGACAAATGCATAATGATTCAAACCTGTGTCTATTTAAATCCAATGTTAGAGAAAAATAGTGAACTCAGAATTGGCTTCAAAATTTCATCTCTCAGGCAAGCTATTTGAATGCTGTGAAACAGTATTTTCAGGTAGAAGATGGTCATAAAACAATTTAAATAAAATAATGGCTTTAAGCATATAGCCCATTTTATGGAATTTAGTATATATGTTTAAAATGCTAAGTTCTGTTACGTCACTCTATAAATATATGTTAATATAAATTCAATGTAAAAGATAGATTGGTGGTATGTGGGTCTTTCATAAATAAAGACACTGATTTAATTAGCAGTGCAATTTTTTTTTTCTCCCCTAAAATACTTGATCGCTAGGCTTCTGTGATACCCCACCTACTCCTTCCAACCACCATGGCACTGTGTTTCGTTTCTATTTCTTATATTGGCTCCTGATCCCTTGCCCTTAACTCTAAATGCTGAATGCCCAATACTGAGCTCCATGCCATACACCCTTCTCTATTCGGTCTCTTCTAACATGGCCTTATCACTCCATGGTTTTAACTTACCTGCTGACTCTTAGGTGGTGACACCAGTGTACAGATCTGTCCGACTGTCTTCATCATGAGAATAGCATATAATGGGACAGTCTGAGGGGTACTATCTTGTCAAGTAGATATAACAGGCTTACAATATGATGTTAGAGTAGAATATACTCGTAAGAGTTTGTTTGGAATGGTGGAAGATAAATTTGACCTTGAATAGCAGTATGAATTTCTATTAATAATCAGATCATTTGTACACACGCCACACATACCTTTTCTCTTTGGGACAATTTTTCAAATTTTCTCATTAATTTAATTTCAGAAATACAGTATCTCAGAGTTAAACAATGTTATGGTTCCTATATATTTATATTTTCTATAGAAAACTATGTGTAACACAGCTTTAAATTCAAAGTGGATTTGACTCCATATTTTACATAAAACTTTGACATATATTTGGCATGCTAAAATGTAACACTTCATTTTCTTATAAATAGCAATTAAGATGTTATATATATATAGTTTAATGAAGACAAGTTTCTATATAAAGAAACTAAAATCTCCCCGTCAAAAGGGGAACTCATATTCCTGACTTTTTATAAAAGATAAGCCTGTTTCCTGTAGAAATGTTTGAAAGCAATATACTAGAGAAAAGCTGAATTTTTTCAATTCCATTATAGCTTTATAACTAAATATCGTTTTGGGTATGCATTAGTTTGGGACATTTATGTGTTTATTTTCTAAAAATGTGTGTCTCCAAAAACATTTTCAAAACATATGGGGAATATTTTTTTTTTAATTACATACATACTGTACATTATAGGGATGGAAAATGAGAGCTCTAAGAAAAGGCACACAAGTATTAAATATTCATTATCAAGGCATTATGCAAATACTCTGCCTCTTAATGTTTAACTTTAATTTCTTTTCAGGAATTATACTATCCAAATTATAATTAAAATACTTTCTAATATCCAGATCATGGAAAATAATCCTAATACATGCAAATGGTGCATATAATATAATATTTCATGTATAAAGCATAGAGTTCTTACTTTTAAGAGATATACTTTGATTTTTATTTTCCCTGCAATAGTGGTAGATTTTGACTGAGTCATCCAGGTCCTCTTGACTTTGTCCATAACTCTGATTAATTCTCATAGGGATATTATTATTAGACCTACTTTACATATAAGAAAATGTGGCTAAGGTCACATGACTAATAAATGAGGCATTTAAAACTGATACAAGCACAAACTAGTTCTGTTTGTTTGTGTAGCTGAGTCTTGACTGTGAGTGTAAGATTATACTAATCATTAAGGTACAGAGATTAAAGTTAAATCCTTGCAGGAGGTCAGTCTAATTTGGAAGACAGACAAGGAAATGCAATAAGTCATGTGATAAATGTGACTTTAGAGGAGGAAAAAAATTCTTTTACCTTTTAGATTCTTCATTAGGCTTCTGTAATAAAACAAATTAACAAGAAATTAGATTAGATAGATGATAGATAGATAGATAGATAGATAGATAGATAGATAGATAAATAGATAGATAGATAGATTTAATGTAAGTTAAATCCTCCTTATGAGGAATCCTCACAAGGAAATGAAGACTCAAACACATAGTTTAAAGCAGGCATTTTTACACTGAATAGGACAGAGTAGTAAATAGTGAAAAGAGACAAGGCAAAGGGGCTTGTGCTAGTTAGTTAATTGAGTAAAAGAATGACTAGAAGATAAGAGTTCTGTTAGCAATGTGTATTTGTACAAATTTCTCTTGTCTTCAACTTTCCACCCTTGTGATAGAATGTGTCTTTCCTTCCAGTATGAGGGGACATCTCTCATAGGGCAGCTTTTTTTCTCTAATCTTAGAGGAGTCAGTATGCCCTGTTTGCATCTGGTGTTTTTCAACTGCCTGTACCTTAAAGTAATATACTTTTGTGGTGGAATATTCTAAACTTTTTGATGATAGTAGAGAAAACAGGGGAGCTTGGTGACAAAGTGGATGGACTCTGAGGAATTGCTTGGGGGACTGGTTATTTGCTGATCATTAAAACAGAGAAATGGGTTTTTCACTTAGAACAAAACAGCTTATAAAGAGGCATAAAGGTTAGCAAGAGAACGGCACAGTCAAGAGAGAGTGGACATGGCAAAATATGGGCAGGTCATGGTGTTTCCTGGGGAGACATTGAAGATGACAAGACAGTGAAAAAGTGTCAAATATCGAAAAGCTATGAATTTCACGTGCAAGTTTTGTGAGTCTGTTCTGGAGGTGATGTAAAGACATAGAAGATTTTCTGGAGGAGATAATATATAGCTAGAGGACATATTTCAAAAGTAAAGACATTGTGAGAGACCTCTGGGTGAGTATCATCCCCTCTGTTTGCATTGCATAGTGCTGTGTGCTGCAGATGACATGGGTACAGCATAAGATTTGATTTTTGACGTCAGAGGAAAGAGAGAGAAAAGTAAGACGTGCACATTTTAACATTTGTGATAAAAGTTTCAGAGAAGGCTAACACCAAAAATAAATTCTCTGGAATTTGGAATAGAATACCATCCGTTATTTCTCCATGTTTTTTATTCTGTTTTTCCTTTCCTTTCTTTCCTTCCTCTGTACTTTATTTCACAAATCCTACCCAAAGTCCAAAGCCATGGAGATTATCCTGTTTCAGCTCAATGGTTGTTAAATGAGGGTTAAGTTCAGCTCTGAGTAACAGAAATACAAAATAGCTGTGGCTTTAAAAAGACTAACATATTTTCTCTTTTAACTGAGCTGAGAGGAAGGCATCCCGGGACTCATGTACTCCTGTCTCTGCTCTACGGTCTTCTCTGGATAAAGTTGTTTGATCCCTCTATCCTCAGGCTGTGCTACTCATTCTCATGGTCCACAAGGAGTCTCTAGCCACACAGTCAGGATTCATGTGACACATTAGAGGAAGAGAAAAGAATAGAGGAGATACATGTCAACAGTCTTCAAGGGAAATTTCCTGGAAAGTTAACATACAATACTTCTGCTTTTGTGCCATTGGCTACAACTTAGTCCTTGAGTAATACCCAGCTACAAGCGAGGCTAGGAAACGTAGTTTTTATCCTGGAGAAGCAGTGTATAAGAGACTTGTGCTTGTCAAGGTGTGCAAGGTGCTTAATGATGGAAACCAGATAGTGAGGTCACTATCTGCACCAGTATAATTCTTTTAGTATTTTTAAAAATATTTTAAATCAAAATGAATAACCATTTTAAAATTTATTTCATAAAATCCTATGTGTGAAATAAAAATATATGTACATATATGTACTATTTTTTTTCAACAAGAACATAATCAAGGATAAAAATAGTGTGATAGGTAGAAATACTTCTGGAAGACAGAAGAAATTAACAGTAACAATTTGTCACTCTGACATGTACAAATCGGTAAGGAAACATTAAATTTGGTACCATAATTTTCAATTTTTTCTGGATAATGTCTACTAGACGTTGTGAAGTTTGGAATCAGCAACATGAAAATTGGAAGTAGTTCTATGATATTATCTATTAAAGCCAAATAGATCAGCATTGAAAATATCATCTTATAGTTGCATATACCTTCAGTACATTGTTTTTCCTACTTAGCTGTATAATTTAAAACTCACCTCAACATAAATGTTTCCATTAATCAAATTTGTGAAAGCTAAGGAGTAGTGACAATGTGAATGGTCTGTTTTACTTTCATATTTTTAGTCGGCATGGGAGGAACGTTCATACACACATATTTTACAGTATATATAAGATATTACTCATATTACTCACACGATTATGCCATTGCAAAGTTTACTAATGCATATTTAAATGATTTCATTAATTTCCTCTATGTTAAAAAGACCTTAGTGAGAAAGCAGAATTTTATTGATAAAAATGTAACTTTGTTATCCAGTACTTATGTTTCTTTGATTGTGACAGGCTTTTAAGTGAAAAGCAAAAGTCTAATGTTAACCAAATCAAAGTTTGTCAAAAAAGTTTTTCCAAACACATTCTTACAATGAAATATTTCAAGTTGAAACTTGGTATTTTAACACCACTCTTGTTGCACAAACCGGACTTAATTTGTGTATTCTCCAATTATTTATTCCTTCATTCAACAAATGTTTACTTAGTGGCTACAATATAAAAGTTTCTTCACTTGCCAATAAGGAGATATTGTGAGAAATATAACACAAAGAAAACATTAACTAGCACCTATAAAAATTATTAGTATGTTGGTCTGCAATATTTAGTAAGGATTAGATAAATGCTATGGTAATTTAGAGGTACAGTTACATTAAACTATGGTATCTAGACTTTCAATTGAAGGATTTGAGATTTTGCCTTACTTGCAAGCTAATAAGTTAGGCTGCCACAGCTTTATAGATGCTGACAAAATACATGAGTCTGGATCAGAGACAAAAGACTTTAATGCCATAGCACACTTGGCAGTGTAAGATTCCCTAGCTCCTCACATCCCATCAGGTAATGTGAAGCAGTCAAAATATATGCCACACACACAGTATATATATGGGTTACAACTAAGGAACCTGGATTTTGGAATTTCTAGTCCCTTCTGAGGTCTTCTAGCACACTTCTACTACCTTTGTCCTAGAAGAAGATATTATCCAGTCAGAAAACGAATCTGCCCTCTGCCTCCAAGGGAGGTAACTATCTTTCTTCCAAGGCTGTTTGCTATGCAAATATTCTTGAAAAGACAGCGTGAAACAAAGCTGTCAATACTTCTTTCTCAGACGTGAAGACACACAAAAGATCTAAATAGAATTGTTTCTCCAGACAGAGAAATCTTTGTGGAGAAATACTCTTCTGTCTAGGTCTCAGAGGATAGGTTTTACTAAATGAAGTTTGTAGAGTAAAGCTATTAAGGCAAAGAAAATTGAATGAACCATGTCAGGGAGTAATACCTGTAAGTACAGGTGTAGTGTTTTCATTACTGTCTCTAGGAAACGTAAATGAATATTTCCAACAGAAAAAAAAAAAAACACAATATGCAAAAGTTAATGCTTTCTAATTTATTTATGTTATTATTTAGATATTTCATTGTATTTTACAGAGAGTTGCATCTATATATATATATATCTGTTTATATCTAGATATCTATATCTACATATAGATATACATTTTTAAAGTAAATGCAATTCATTATATCAAAATCTTGGAGCTGTGGGAATATCCTGAAATAATCAGATTGAAAGTGAAATATTGATTTGGGAGTTGGTTGGGAATAAAATCACAGCCCTGGATACAACTGCATATGGTTCATGAGTATTTGGTTTTTGACTGTAAGCAAGAGCTATATAATCAAATTGACACTGAAGGAGAAGCGTATAATTCATTATTAAACAGAAAAATTATCAATTGAGAGAAAAAAACACCAAAGTTATGAGGGGAAAAAAACAGTAAAAGTAGACGGTAAAGGACAGGAAGGTAAAGCATAAATTCGGAAGTTGTTATAATTGGAAAATGAACAAGACCTAGACTTAGAACAAGAGCATGATACTGATATTGTTATCATTCGATCCAAAAATGATAGAAACCCTAGTTCCAGTGCCAGACACATACCTGATAATGCATCTTGCCAGGAATGGGCATTATGACTGCAGTCAACAAGTCAAAGGATAACTTAAGGTTTTAGAACACATCATCCTAAAGATAAGTAAATAAATACATACATACATGCATACACGCATACATACAGATTATAAATTGTGAAAAACTGGCTTTTATTCAGGATATTTAACTTTCACCTTATATAAGTACCCCAGGATTCAAACATAATATAAAATTCCTTATATTCAAATCTGCCTGACAGTATGATGGATTTTAATAATTCATTATGGAAAAGTTAAGTTTTATTATTTTCAAGAGGAGTTACCCTCATGAAGAACAGCCCTCTCATCGGATGGATTTACAGCTTTGACAGCTGTGCAGCAAATAACATGAACAATTGACATGTACTCCTCCACACAAGACGTCCTTACGTATCTTGCAATGAAAGTAATTCCAAAAAATATGGACTTTCCATCATATTTCATCTTCTTTTGACATTTTCTATTTAAACTAAACTTGCAAAGTCAGGTAAATTTCTACCGATAATATATAGAGAAGTCGGTAGTAATTATAATTCCAGGCTTTTTGAATATGTAAAATAATATCTTCTGTCACCCCAGATATATGAAGGATGGAATGATACATTCATGAAATAAAATTATTTTTAACAAAGACATTTTCAAAAGCAAAAGAGCAAAGAAATATTTTTTTTCCTTAAAAAAAGGAAAACATAAGGCATTCTCCAGACCTCTTTGGAGTCCTCAGTTTACAAATTAAGAATGAATTACTAAGAAAATCGAGTCAAAAGCCCAAGTTATAAGCAACAACATTTGGGGCAAATATGAAAATCTTTTTCTTTGAGAATAGTGTTTCTTTAAAGCTCTCTGAAAGATTGACTGTACTGAAGAGTTATAAATGGCTAATTCTGCATCTTCTGTGATATGACTAATAGTGTAAGTAAGGAAAATCATTTGTAAATGATGCACAGTTATTAAGTCATAAATTCAAAGAATTAGCTGAACATGCTTAAAGGTACTTCAATGAAAATTTTTGTTCATAAATGAGAAATATGAAGCTCAGAGAATATAATCTTCATAAAAATGTGATAGTTCTCTACAAAATGATCATTTGAGGTCATATCTCTTGACTAAATAGAGTGTTACTAATTCTACTACTGAAGAGGGAATAATTACAGCAGCAAGAGGACTAGTCTGTGGAAGCAATGTTGGATCACTTAGATTAAGTACTGAGCAGAGGAGGGAGGTCTGCATTGCACATTAGTGCATGTAATGCATTATTTGGAAACTACTTCTTTTGGAGTATTTTGACAGTAATGTTTTGTATCAGAGAAGGTTCTTGTTTTCAGACAACAAAAATCAACTTTACCGTTGAAGGCAGCAGATATATTTATTGGAAGAATATTGTGTAGCCATCAAAATTGATGAGGATCCTTAAGAATCAGGTTTGGCAAGAAGTATGAACCAACAGAAGTTAGGCAGTAAGAAACAATGTCAGCTACTTGCCGTGGAAACTGAGTAGCCAGAATGACTCTTAATTTGTGCAGCTGCCACTGTACTCTGTCTGTCATAGTTACTGGGCTCACCACTGCTACGTTTGGACCTTGAGACCCTTACAGCTGCCGTTGAGACATTTCTCAACTTTTCCTATAGCCATTTGTCACTTGCTCCAGGGTGCTGGATCATATAATTAACATGTGTATGTCACTAGCGCAAATTAGAAATAAGAAGTTGGAAGCAGAAAAGTCATCTGGTCCCAGGTGTTCAGAGGCAAAAGTTAGGGCTCTGGTCATCAGGATTCATATATTGACGTGTTCCATGGAAGCAGGAAGGGTGTTTAGATGTTGCTTAGTCAAAAAAATGCCAAAAATCTTCAGCATATTTCTATTGTGTTAGTCTCAGTTCGTGGTTTATTTCACTATTATGTGCATTTTAATTCTTTCTAACCTATGCAGAGATGGGTTTTCTGAAGTAGAGCAGAAAATGTTCGTATTTGGAGTCTGTTCTTTCATAATATAGTAAATGAAATTAATTTTTAAAGTACAGTAGTGATGTTTACATTTGTTCTTTCATTCCACAGAGCCTTATTTATAACTTTCCATAACTGTCACACTAAAGATTCATAAAAATATAATGTATATATAGATTAAAATGTATTTATGTATTTTTGGAATGCTGCAGGCGATGATTATTGTAAAGAAAACACTATACATATCTGTAATGCATTATAAAAGCCACTTTCTTCACCTTCTACTCATGAATTATGCTTCGTTAAACAACTTAGCATAAAGGGCAAAGATGTTAATTTCATTTAAAAATCACACCAAGAGGTGTGAACGTATTACGATAACACCTTCTATATATTCATCAACTTGACTTCTAAGAAGAAAGTTAAAGTTTCTTATTTTGAAATTTGTGACTTAAATATAAGAATATTTAGAGAAACAAGAAAGAAAAACTTTAATATAAATGACCCAAATAATTTATTAGATATACTGAAAAGAACATTAAAAGTATTTACATTTTTATAAATAAGAAAATTGAGAATCAAAGAAATTAGGTAATTCATATAAGTACATATTGTAAGTAAATTATCAAAAAAAAGAAGAAAAACTTTTCTGACTTTCTTTTCAGTGCTTTTACTGTGTTGGAACTAGAATGGCATTTCTCTTTTTATATGTTAAGAAAGTTTTTGAGTCATTTTAATGTAAATCAGTGAAAAATGTATCTTTGTTTTCAAATAATATTACAAAGTTTAATTAATATTTGCCTGATGATTACAATGAAATTCCAGTTCTCATCCAATACTATAGTTTCACAATTGTTGAAGTAAGCATTTTCAAAAACCTTAATTTATGGGGAGAGAAACTGAGAGGGTAAATGCCTTGCTCTGTGTCTTATGTGATTATTTTTTTCATCTCCTACTCAGTGTAAATATTTTCATCAATTATATAAAGAATTATACTTTGATTATTTATGTTCAATTTTTAAAATAATTTATATTGTCAAGTCAACCACCTTGTGATTCATTTAGGTCCGTATTTAAGTTTGTACTGATTTATAGGGGCAAATTTTATGGAATAAGAAAGTGATTCATCTACTATTTTTACTTGATGGAATAGTTATAATCTTGAATTGATATTTTTCTAATCTTGAAACAGACATATTTTAAATGCAGCAAAACTTACTGCAGTTTTATGTTTCAATAAGTTAATAATTTCAGTCAACTTCTTCTCTCCCAAATTCTGTTTTTTTATCGTCCAGAAATTTTTCTCAAGTTTTACTTTATCCAATTATTGTAAACCCTAAGTCCAAGTTTGCAACATTTATTTGAAAACCAAAGCATTTTCCCCTCTGTTCTTTTTGCCATTCCTTTCTTACTTACACCCTTCTTTACA
Source organism: Pteropus alecto (assembly GCF_000325575.1). Taxonomy (NCBI): domain Eukaryota; kingdom Metazoa; phylum Chordata; class Mammalia; order Chiroptera; family Pteropodidae; genus Pteropus; species Pteropus alecto. The sequence continues at coordinate 8,679,187 of NW_006432227.1, forward strand.
TTGCTATTAGATTTATGTGCAATGTCATTCCCAAGCTTGAATATCTGTCTTGCCTGTATGTGAAGACGACATGTTAGAGTATTATCTGCAGTCTTATCAAAATCCATACAAGCTATGAGTGAGCCAGTTGATATTTTCACTCATATTTGTGCCAATCTGATCCTCTAGTATGGAGTAACTTTCAATTTTATACATTTTTTCAGCCATCTTCTTTTCTGCTTTTTTTCTTTCGATTTTTTTTTTTTTTTTTACTTACTAAGCCACTTTTAATCCTAGGAAGTATTTTGTTGAAGTTCAGTGAGTCACATATAATAGGTAATTAATTTGTGTCTGTGTAATACATTTTTATCACATCTAACAAAAAAATAAATACAAAAATAAGTGAATAAAATTTGTACTTAGCATGGAGTCTCTATTAGATCACATATTGTAAGTGATCACACTACACTTAGGCATGTGTACTTATGGTCAGTTTTGACCATTTCAACACTCTCTATGGCTACATTTCTGTGTTTCAAAGAATACACACACACGCACACCCACACACATACTCATTCGTATGTGTATGTGTATATATATCCTCAATATACATATACCTGACTATATATATTCAAGTATAATATATATTCAATTACATATAATTGAATATTAGTAGTGTAGATAGGGAGGTTCATCTAAAAATATGTGTTCAGTGTGCAGGTTTATGCATGACTATATGTATGTTTGTTTGTGTATTTTCAAAAGAATTTACACACGTTCTTTGCCTGTCAGAATCACACTGCAAAATAGTATAATTCACATTCAGAGCAAACACTTAAAACTACCATGTTTTGTAATGTATATAATTTTCTCTCTTTCCATTAGGTAGAAAATGGTTGCCTGCGTTCGCCTACTGTGAAGACTTAGAATTAGACAACTATAGCTTTGATTCTCCAAGTGTTTCAGGATGTAAATGCAATCTGTCTTTATCCTGATGGACAGTTAAATCATGGACATGCTGAACAATTTACCTTGGACTGTCCTTTCAAAAGATGCTTTGGCTTCTCTCTCGAATGCTCACTAAGCATTTGTAGCTGACAAGGAAAAGAAAGAAAACTGTGAACTGGAAAGTTATCTTACAATGAAAATTACGAGCACATCTTGCATCTGTCCAGTCCTAGTGTGTCTCTGTTTTGTGCAGAGGTGTTATGGAACTGCCCACCACAGCTCCATCAAGGTGACCAGAAATCAAACCAAACACATCGAAGGCGAAACCGAAGTCCACCATCGCCCCAAAAGGGGATGGGTTTGGAATCAGTTCTTTGTTTTAGAAGAACATATGGGACCAGATCCACAATATGTTGGAAAGGTAAGTTTTTGTTTATTGGTTTATTTTTTTCCTCTTCTGGGAAATTGTGGGTGAAATGAGGATGGAGAAGCAATTGGATTTGAAGACATGGAACATTAAATGGATTATGTTATAGAATGGTGTTATTTATACTAAACAGTTCAAAATAATGATTGTAAAATATGAACTTTACCAATTATGTCACATCTCCTTAAACATTGGTCCATACACACTAGACAGAATGTTCTTTGCCAACATATTACTCTTCTTGTTCTCTCATGTAAAATGAAAACACTTAATTGAATACACAAGTAATTATATCTTTGTTACCATGAAGGTATGTTGGTACAAATTTTTTTTTTAATCTATCACTAATATTCATAAAGCTAAAAAGAAGATACTGTATCATGATATTTAATATAATTCTATTAACTGTTACAGAGATGGTATTTTCATTTGTCAGCCTTAAAAGCACATGGATATTTTTCCGATCCCATACATCAATTTCCATAAAAATATTGATATACTTTAAATATAGATTAAATATATATGGGATGTACAGGTTCTGTTAAAATTTCAAAAGTGACGTAGATAAATGATCAGTAACTTCAGATGAACTTTATTTTCTCCCAAAACTACAGAAAGGACAAATTAATGGCTTGTCGAACCCTTTAGGAAATTGTGTGCTCAGTAAAATGGGACAGTTTAAGCATGTGCCATCTAGGCTCTAGCATAAAGAATAAAGTGGGAAGTGGAGAGGCCTGATAAATTACTGATTTGATTGATCCTTGAAAGCAGCCACACTCAGGTTTGTTCAGCACCTGTGAGAGAAACAGTAGGCACCCTGATAGACTTCAGGCTCAGTAACTTCCATCTCCTCACTTGACTATTTATTTTCACTTTAGAAGTGTTAGTTCTAAAAAAAAAA
>NW_006432227.1:8681578-8695034 GCF_000325575.1 Pteropus alecto
CACAAAAAAGATTTGAAACAATTCTATCATTTTCTTCTATGCATATTAAAATGAGACCAAAAAAACCTCATCTTCATCCTATGCATTTTTTTCTTATAAAGTATTCCATGAAGTGGAGATATATACAAAATAAAAAAACACAACATATTGAATTATTAGAAAGTTATTTTTTTATGAACTTCCAAGTGTTTTTTTTTATAATTCTTTTTATCCTTGAATAGAAGGAAAAAAACAAAAAAACAAAAAAATTTTCCTTTAGTAGTAAACCGAAAGGAAAAATATTTTATTCTTAAAATATTTTGTTATGCATATTTCTTATTTCAATTTAACTAAAGAAAAAAAAATTGCTAGAAAAGGAAAAAGATAGACAACTTCTTATTTCTTCTTGTGTCACCTGGTTTTAGTAAAAGAGCAAGCCTCAATTGGTACTTCAATCCAAGCCATCTTTCTGGGCTTAGGTGCCAATGAACATAAGGTTGAGAGCTGATTACCCATCAGGAGGTGGCGGAGGTCCGTGAACCTGTGTAAGATTCTGGAGGTTCAGTAAAAATCGATGCCTGTTTTATTATTTGTAGTATTGACAGACAAATATAAAGAGTCACACTTATTTCTTAATCTACCTGGTCTCCCTCCTCATAGACTTTCTGTTCTACTCTCATCTGCCTTAATGAGCAATTCTAACTTAAATGTATAGATTCTTTCCCCTCACCATCAACACCCAACATCCATCCATTCATCTGTCCATCTGTCCATCCATCCATCCATCCATCCCTACATACATGCATACATAAAACAATGGCAATTCAAAAAACAAAAAAACCCTGCAAAGCTCAACACAATCCACATGTGCTTAAAATAACATCTTTCTGTCCAATTATTTTTGTTTAATAAGTGAATTTATATCTCACACTTATAAATACATTCATAATGAACCAATCATATATTTTCAAAGTGCTCCTAAATAAAAACTGGAATTTTTAAAATTACTGTGAGCATGAGAAACTAGAACTAAAAATTATCTCCTTCACTCCTCTATGTCACGCAATTGCCAGCATATCCTTGAGTTCTTGATTATAATTTTGTGTATCTACCATTATCTTTCACATTATAAAACAACATTTACTGGACTTTCTTTAGCATTCTTAAGTTAATTGGTTAATAAAATTATAAAGGTTTCAAGTATACAATTCAATAATACATCATCCATTTTTGTTGTGTGTTCACCACCTAAAGTCAAATCTTTCACCATATATTTGACCCCTTTTACCTTTATCTTACTTCCCCCTACCCTTTCCCTCTGGTAACCACTAACTGTTGTCTGTGTCTATGAAATTTTGTTTGTCTTGTTTGCTGTTTTCATTTTATGTCCCACATATAAGTGAAATCGTATGGTTCTCAATTTTCTCCTTCTGACTTTTTTTTGCTTAGCATTATAATCTCAAGATCCATACATGTTGTCACAAATGACAATATTTCATCTTTTCTTATGGCGGAGTAATATTTCATTGTATGTATGTACCATCTCTTCTTTATCCAATCATCTATTGAAAGGCCAATTCTATCATTTGATGTCTTGTTCACTGTGACTAATGATGTAGTGAACATTGGGATACATATATCTTTATGCATAAATGTTTTCAAATTTGGGGAATAGATACTCATAAGAGAGATTGCTAGGTCATATGATAGTTCTATTCTTAATATTTTGACAAACTTTCCATAGTGGTTTGAATTCTTATCAAAAGCACCCTCATACTGGACTTTTGATAAGAATTCATGCCTAAGTGTTTTAATATATATACCAATTTCTCATATTTCTTATGATAATTTTCTTAGACTTTTCTTAGTCAATGATTGGATTTATTATAGGGTATTTTTTTTTCCCCACATTGCTCAATATATATTATTCACTACTAATACATTTATATGTGGCTAAAGCCGTGATCCTAAGGCCATTTATAATAGTAAACAATATAACTATACATATACATGTATAATAGATATACAAATTATACATATATGCATATATAATTATGCATGTATATGTATAATTGATAATGCATAATTTTTCCATAATAAAAAGGCCATGAGAGATCAAATACCAAAACTAGCATATGAATATATCTCTTGGATTTTATCTCATGGGTTTGTTAAAGATATCTTTAAATAATTGAAGGATTAGGGTAAGGAAGATATAATAGCACATTTGTTAGAAAGTAAGACCTTTCCTTCTGGAACAAATTATTTGATAATGTCATTATAATTTTAAAACAAAAGTGTTCCATCTTTTCCAAAAGTCATGGGAGAAAAAATACATACCATATAGTGTATTTTTATTTTTCAAAAGGTGAACAGTGCTGAATAAATCCCATTATAACTAAGAATATAATTTTATGTAAGATGTCGCACACATCCTGAAATGCATGCCATACATCACACTTATCATTGAAGTAGACACATTGCCTTCATGAAATAATAATGATTAGTGAGTAAAGAGCTGGGTGTGAATTATAGAGTTTCTGCTTATTATCTGTGTTGCAACTGGTAAGTCTATTTTCCAGCAATTCTGTTTCCTTACATGTAAAACTGAGAAATACTGTTTGACATTTCTAGTATATTATAAAATTCAATTTATGGTTTAGATCATGGGTCATTTAAACTACAGCCTGTGTCCAAATTCAGCCAGTTTCGTGGTTTGGTATTACCATTTTGTTTTGTTTTGTGTTTTCATTTGTACATCTTGGAAATGATTTTTTAAAATAATATTTTGTGACACTCTAAATTCTATGTAACCCAATTTTGAATAAGTAACATTTTGTTGGAATTCTGCCACGCTCGTGCATTTTTGTATTGTATGTGGCTATTTTTAAGCTACGGTGACAGAATCGAGTAGTGGCAAGGAAGAGTAAGTCCTGCAAAGTCTAAAACGCTTACTGGTGGCTGCGAACAGGAAAGGTTTGTGAGCCTCTGCTTATGATGTCTGCCTCACCTAGTATATATACTGTGGATGCTTTCAAAGTAGGTTCTGGGGCTGTTTCATCTTTATTCATCCGATATTTATCTCAGTGTCTATTGTAACGATCAAATGCGGTAATTAACTGGGAAGTACTCAATAAACTGTCATTTTTTGTAGTCTTGTTAATGGTTCTGATAATTATTTGAAATTATTGAACCAAAACCCTCTCTCACTAATCATTGCTTTCATGGACGAGAGAATTTTTGGAGGCCTTTACTTCACCTGTTTCACTGGAGTGCCTTTCCCCCACAGTCATTTTAATGAATGTTCATCAGCTTTGATGTTTTTGTTTTTATTGTTCTTTTGTTGAATGTGTAATGAAATTCCTAAGACACACATTATTTAGCACACAAATAGATACATCTGTGGGAGAGATATAGAAGTGGAATTCTGATTCAAAGACAAACAAATCTTTAATTTTGGTAGATATAACTAAATCCCCTTCTATAGATGTATTTTGTACCTCTCTCAGTGATGTATAAGATTGATTATTTCTCTATAGCAATGCCCACAGATGGGATTGTAAAACTTGGAATTGTGTAAATATAATCAGTGAAAAATTGCATTTCTGTATACTTTTGATTTACATTTCTCTTATTATGAGTGAAATTTATCATGTTTTTATATTTTAGGGGATATGAATATTTTTTTGCTGACTGACTTTTCTTGGCCCTTGATTTTATATTCTTTTGTTAGTTTCTTTAACTTCTTGATACTAGTAGTTCTTTATATATAGTAGATGCAATAATTCTTTGGCAAAGATATAAATTCCCAAAAGTTTTTTCTTCACAGTTTCCATTCATTTCTTGAATTTAATTATGATTTTTGCTTTATAGAAACTTATTTTAATATAGTAATTCTTAGCAAATAAAGCTATAGTTTTATTTGATTTGGATTCTTCTGAAATTTGAGGATATTAATTCAGAATTAGTGGCAGTAAACAAAAATGTATTCTTTGGACCTTAATATCTATAGTTTATTATGTATATTACAAAATATTGAATAAACAGAATGGTATAAAATGGAATTGCTTATGTTAGAAACCAGAAATTATAGTTTAGAATACATTTGAATTCTTATTTTTAGCCACTAGCTATTGGCCGTATTGCATATATGTCTCGTATTTACCAATAGAGTAGATCCAATAGGGTATGTTAGGAATATTTAATCCCATGTAATTGGTAGAATTTAACTAAAGATATGCATTGGAAATAGTATCTGTTAACACACAACTGCTGGCAAGAAGTTTCATATATTTCAAGTATAAATATGATTGGCAAAATGTTGTACTCCTTAAACACTTATTCTTTTTATTTTAAAAAGATTATAGATGACTTCTTTAACTAGTTGAACATTCTTATATAAGAAATAAGGGAAACTCTATGTTTATGCTAGGATATCTGTAAGTAGATATTGTCCACATTATATTATTTTATAATTAAAGAAAATAGAATAAAAAATAATAAACAAGGGGTAAGAGGCCAAAAAATGTGTTTTTACTAAGCAATGTGTTTTAGGTTAAGATACCTAACCTAGTAGCAATGTTACATCAGGTGTGGCTACACTGACATTAGAAATATGTTTGATGATAAAACTTAATGAGAACTTAACCATTGTAAGAAAAAACAAATCGTATTTTCCATCTTCACTTTCCTGGATTTATGGTGTAACTGCTTATAACCATTACAATGTTTTTTTTCTAGATATAAATCATAATATGTAAAATATATTAGTTACATCTATGAAGAATTTACTTTCTAAAATTCTAATAGTCACTTCCTTCTCTATGCATGTCCCATATATGTGAGTATATAAGTGTAGACTCTAGATAATTATTCAAAACCTGCTTTATTAAAAAAACAAAACAAAACAAAACAAAAAACCAGCAACAACAAACATGTGGAGGGTAAGCAAGGAATTGCAGCAGTATAAAGTAACTAAGGAATCGTCTTGCCAAATCCTAGATTTAATAAAAAGCAATGATGCTCAAAACAGTTAAGTGACCTCTTTCATGGGAAGAGGGATTAGTCATGGCACTGCCAAAAATAAGTTGTAAGATATCTAGTTCTTTAATAAAAATTAGTTTCTAGTGTATAGTGCATGAAATGCCACTTTCCTCATCCCTATTACTGTCATTATTCTGTATTTTTTCTTTAAAAGAGAACTTTCCCATCTGTTTGAATATGAAGTAATGTGGTTTCAAATTAAATAAATAATTCTGAGGTTAAAGAGAGAATACATTATGTAAAAAGAAATGGAAAAGTTCAGGCTTTTCAGAAAAAAAATATAATGGCTTTAATGTCATCATGAACTTTGAATTCAAAATTTACTGCACAGCAAGAAAGGTCCCAATTGTCATTTAATATTGTCAAGATGATAATTTTATGAGTATTTTTATTATAACTTCTTTGAAATGGAAAACTTCCTGTATCAAAACATGACATTTGAATTTTAAACAAATGACAGTGTGATGACATGATGTCATGTGAAATTAATTATGATATCTAGTTTTATATAAGTATAACTTTCTCAATAGTCGTAGAAATTTAACTATTTACATCCAGATTTATGAGAAATTGAATGCATAAAAGAGAAATTTGATTGGGCATATATTTTATTTAATTTGTAGTGATACAGATTTATTTTTAAGAAATCAGATTTAATTAAGTTTAATTATATTTCTAGAGAATAAATATTTGAATAATTTTTAAAAATGTTTAAATTAATGAACAGCATTAGTTAGTATTTATGATATATAGCATTTCCTAATGTTACACTAACAATTTTCAAAAGATCATCAATGGAAAGCAATCTGTATGTTATGGGCACATTGTATATATTTATTCACACTATATTACTATACACGTGTGTGTGTGTGTGTGAGAGAGAGAGAGAGAGAGAGAGAGAGAGAGAGAGAGAGAGAGAGAGAGAAAGAAAGAAAGAGAGAGAGAGAATGGTGCTAAACCAGAGGTGACTTCGACCTCTGGGGTATCTGCAATGTCTGGACACATTTTTCACCACAGCTAAATTGTCTTATTAGTTACAATTGGCCAATCACTAGCATTAAAGATACTTAAAAGGTCCAGGAAAATGTCATAATACATTTTCGAATAAGAATATGAAAGAAATGTAATTTAGTCTACCTTATATTAGTCCGTTTCAATACAAATATAAACAGAATTTATTGTTTTAATTAGGAAACCAGGTCCATAAAGGCAAAAAAGCCATAGGTCCATAAAAGTCCTAATGTAGACCTGATTTTTGGTTGTGACAAGTAGGAATGTGGTGTGACTGGCATTTAGTTAGAGCCAGGGATGCTGCTACGCATTCCATAGCACAGGACAGCACACCCCGCGCCCTGCAACAAAGAATTATCCAGCCCCAAATGGCAACATGTGTCAGTGGTGATCTGATAAGCACATCCTTATGCCATGTTTCTCTTAGTCAAAATGTTTTTGAATATTTTGTTTATACTATTATATCACTATAATGATGTTTTACATGCTTTTATAATACATATACAGATGAGTTTTAACTTTTAGTTTGTTTATGCATTCTGATAATTTATTTTTCTAAGAGATGATTTTATTCCATTGTTTATTGGGATTTATAATATACTTGGACTTATTACTATCAATTTATTTTGTATTCTGTGTGCCCTACGTTTTTGTTTCCTCTTTTTATTCTACAGTAATGACTTTTATTGAGATTTCTCTCTACTAGTTTGGAAGTTTCATGCTAAATTTTTTGATATTTGTACTTGTTCTTAATTTTTCTGTATGTATTATTGACCTCGCAGGTCAAAACTTCATATCTCTACCTACCCCCTGAACAACAGGTACATAGAGTGGGCAAATTTTATTACATTATTGTGTTTTCTACTTTTTGCATGACTACTGTGCCAAATTGTTTTAGGTCACTCAATCACTTATTCTACTTCTTATTGTTATTGTTGTTAGTATTAATGTATGGACTGTTTATTTATTTATGTGTCTAACCTATTTTACAACTTTTTATTCCTCTTTGTTTCTATATCAAACTTTTCGGGTTCAATTTACTTACTGAAATATGACTGTGCCCTGTTTCTTTTAAACAGATACTTTCTGAAACAAAATTAATAACATTACAGTTATCCTAAATGATATAGATAGTTCAGGATATTTAAACACTAAATACTTTTTCCTTTGCCATGTTATATTTTTCTAGTATCTTCTTTCCTAAGTTTTTAAAAAGTACTTTCCAGATTTGTTATTATTATTAAAATCATTTCAATGTTCTTTCTTATATTTACCCACATTTACCAACATCTTTGCACCTATTGCTTCTAGCCATGTTCTTTCCCTGGGTTTGATTTTCTTATTGCTTCTATATGGCCTTTACTTTTATTATTATTATTATTATTATTATTATTATTATTATTTTAAATTTAGTTATTATTATTATTATTATTATTTTAAATTTATTTATTTATTATGGTGATTATTATTTTTTAATTCAACCTGTGAACAGTAAAAGATCTCTTTCTTTTCTAACTGAATAATTATTTTTTGCATATAGGATTTTAGGATGAATTTTTCCATGATTATTTTATTGAAGATATAATGTATTCTAGATTCTAATTTTAGTAATGGGAAGTCTGCTGAAATTCCATTTTAAATTACCTCTTTCATCTACGGCCATGCCACCCTGAGCAATCCCAATCCCATTTGATCTTGGAAGCTAAGCAGGGTTAGGCCTGGTTCATCCTTGGATGGGAGACAACCTAAGAAGACCAGGTGCTGTAGGCATAAAAAATAAAAAATAAGAGATTGTAAACTGACAAGGTCCTTGCAATCTGTGAGGTCAACCAAGGGTTGCCTCACCTAAGAAATTTAAATAAATAAATAAATAAATAAATTACCTCTTTCTTGGATTGATATCAAAATTATCACTGTGTCCTTTGTGGTGTGTAGATTCACTAACGAGTCTAGGCTCTGGAATTTTTTTTTTTTTGACTTTCTATTTTTCTTGGTCTGTATATTAATTAGCTAGAGCTGCCATAACAAAGTGCTAAGTAGCTTAGACAACAGAAATGTATTGTTTCTGGAGGCTAGAAATCTGATATCAAGATGTTGTCAGAGTTGGTTGCCTCAGCACTTTCTGAGGGTTGGACTTTTCCAATCCTCTCTTTTTGGTTTATAAATGGCTGTCTTCATGTTCACATGGCATTCTATCTAAAAGAGCATTTGTGTCCAAATTTCTCCTTTCCTTATAGACAGTCGTCATTTTGGATTAAAATTCACTTTGTTTCTGTGAAGATTCTATCTTCCAATAAGGCACTGAGGATTAGAACTCTAACAATGGAATCTTGTTCAGACAAAAGTCAATCCGACAGTTGAAATCAGCAGTTTTTGTATAATTATTAGGACTTTTATATTTTAAAGAAATGTAATATGCAGTATTTCTTTGAATTTCTTTCTGATTTATTGTTATATTCTGAAACATCTTTTTGATATAATTTCTGTCAAATTTGTTTCTAGCATTCTCATGCTCTCTTCAACTGAGTTGAATAGTTGAGTAAGCCCTTTTACTTAAACATGAATATTAACTTGAATAAATATATTTTAAAATTTCTAGTTCTTTTGGTTTTTCTCTTTTTTTTATATCGTTCTTTCAGTTTCACCTCTTATAATTTTAATTATTGCAAACCACCAATTTAACAATCTTATTCTATTTTTCTATTTTGTTTATGTGTGTGCTTGATGAATTTGCATATTTCTTTTCTCTATTCACTATCTTTCATGGAGATTTGATTATGGTATGCCTGCAAAAATTTTATTTTACCTCATTTTCAATTGTGTAAAAGTGAAAAGGAGATTTTGGGAGATTCCTGAAAAATAAAGCTGGAAAAATATCTGTAGAGAGCCACGTAACTTTTTTTTCAGCTGGCAACTAACTGGTTTCATAAATCCGAATAAATATTAATTTTTAATTCTAACTACTGATTCCTGTCCATACATTTAATGTAAACAGCAACTACAAGAACACCGACAATGCTAAAGATAAAACTTATACACCTTTTGTCTGGGCTGCAAGTTTGGTTTTCAGTTTATCACAAGATTTTTTCTACCACAACCTCCTAAATAGACCACCAGCTTCCTTGCTAGTTTTTTAAGTTGCTAGGTAGATAATTTAATTTTTATGCCATAGAAGTTTTTTTCAAGTGGTCTTGCTTTTTTCAGATATCTTCGCTTTAATTTTATAACTTGAGTGACTAAAAGTCATGGTTTATAATACTTAGGATATATGAAAATCTAATTCTTAGTGCCCAGCGCCTGTATTCAGTTTAAATTCCCAAATGACATTAGGCTGGGTGCCAGTTGGAAAAGACCTTCCTGGTACTAAGTTCTTTCTTCTTTCTCCTTAGTGAATTTTTTTTCCCACTGTTTCTAGCTCTGTTGTACTGCCTTTAGCTTTTAATTATATGCATCATTTTAATTGTTCATAGTAAGAAACATATCTTTATTAGCATTGACTGACATTTTTGTGGTCATTCTTGCCTCGGGTTTTACTTTGCACAAAAATAAGATTTGGATTAGATAATCTTAATAGTTCTTCTAGATATAAATAATAGTATTCTTTTATCATGCTTCAATATTGCCATGCAGAAGTAGAGCTAAAAATCAAAATGTTTCCTTAATCCCGGGTTTTGGCATACACAAAAAAATCCGAATGTTTCAAAAATATGAAAGAGTAGAAATATGCATTTCAAAAATCCTATCGTACTTCATAACTAATTATTGACTGATTTATTTTAACATGTATATGCCCTAAGAAAAATAAGTTAAAAACTTTTTTTTTTTAATTAGAGTTGGCATTCAGTATCATTGTTTACTGGTTTCAGGTGTACAGCATAGTGGTTAGACATTTATGTAATTCAAGAAGTGAACCCCTGTGTTAGTCTAGTACCCACCTGGCACTCTACAAGGTTATTACAATGTTTCTGACTGTATTTCCTATGCTGTACTTCACATCCTTGTGACTATTTTGTAATATTCCATTTACATTTAAAGTGATTATTGATGCACACATAGTTATTGTCATTTTATTAGTCATAGTTTTTGTTTTTCCTCCTTTTTTCTTTTTTAAGGAGTCCCTTTAACATTTCTTAGAATACTGGCTTGATGGTGATGAATTTCTTTAGCATTTTCTTTTCTGAGAAGCTCTTTTTCTCACCTTCGAAGATGAGCTTTGCTGGGTAAAGTAGTCTTGGTTGTAGGTCCTTGCTTTTCATCATTTTGAATATTTCATGACAATCCCTTCTGGCTTGAAATGTTTATGTTGAGAAATCAGCTGACAGTCTTAGAGGGACTCCCTTGTAGGTAACTAGCTGCCTTTCTCTTGCTGCTTTTAGAATTCTCTCTTTGCCTTTAACCTTTGGTGTTTTAGTGATTTTCTGTCTTGGTGTGGGCATCTTTGGGTTCATCTTGTTTGGGATTCTATGCTTCCTAGATTGTATCTCTGTTTCCTTCTCCAAGATAGGAAGTTTTCCATCATTATTTTTTCAAATGGGTTTTCAATCTCTTGCTCTCTCTCTTCTCCTTTTGGTACCCCTATGATACGAACGTTGTTATACTTGATCTTCTCCCAGGAGACCCGTAAGCTTTCCTCACTTTATCTACTGTTGATTCCTTCTAGTGTATTCTTTATTTCAGTTATTGTTTTCTTCATTTCTGACTAGTTCTTTTTTATGGTTTCTATATCCTTTTTATGCTTACTATCTCTTTGTTGAAGTTCTCACTGAGATTACATATTCTTCCCCTAAGTTTGTTGAGCATCCTTATAACCAGTGTTTTGAACTCAGCATCCGGTAGATTGCTTGCCTCCATTTTGTTTAGTTCTTCCTCTAGAGCTTTGTTCTACTTTTTTCATTTGGGACATGTTTCTTTGCTTCCCCATTTTGGCTGCTTCCATGTGTTTGTTTCTATGTTATACAGCTGCTATGTTTCCTGGTTTTAGTAGAGTGGCCTTATGTAGTAGCTGTCCTGTGGCACCCAGTGTCATAGTCTCCCTGGTCACCTATACCAGGTGCTCTGGGAGTGTTCTTTATATGTGTTGTGTGTGCTCTCCTATTGTGGTTAAGCCTTGTTTGCTATTTACTCATCGGTGGGAGGGATTGACCCTTGGGCTGATTGGTTGTGAGGACTGGCCAGTGGCTACTGGGTAGGAGCTGTTGTTCAGACCATATGGAGCAAGATTCACTTTAGCAAGGCTCTGGTGCCTGCTCACTTTGACCAGGGTATGAACTGCTGTTTGTGGGCTGACCCCATGGAATGGGGTTCACTCCAGCTGGCTTATGTGCCTGTTGAGACCACCCTTTGAGTATGCTGCTAGCGGGGCTAATCAGGTGGTGCCTTGTTGTGATCTGATGCCAGCCTCTGAGTGTGTAGGTTCTGGGGTCCCTGGGGAGGGACTTCAGTGCAGGCCAAGGTCAACCACTGCCTGTGACCACCTGAGCCTACCTAGTAGGAGCTACAATATGATCCACGGTTGGTCGCTGCTTTTGCTGAACTTGGAGGCATGTGATAGGGGCCACGTGGTGAACCTAGACTGGCAGCTACCAGCTCCGGGCCTGGGGCAGCTCAGCAAATGGTCCAGGGCGCCCCGAGGTCTGAGGCCGTCTTCCACCTTCCTGCGAGGCTCAGCAGCGGATGGAGTCCCGGGTGATATGTGAGTTGGGTGAGGCGAGGTCCCAGAAAGTCAGCAGCATGGAGCCCACTGTGCTCCCCAGGTTAGTGCCATTGCTCAGCCTGTGGCCATTTGTAAAACTCTCAGATCACACTGAGGCCAGCTGCCACCTGCCTGGGGCCTGCAGATCCCTGAGATTTGTTCAAGAATCACTGCAGCTTGGGCTGAAGCTGATCACCTGCCATCTGAACTGTCCCAGAGGTGCAAGAGCTAAGGCCTGCTGTTTGCTGTCAAAAGAGTCTCCTGCCAGAAGGGCTGGGGGGGATTGGCTGCCCAGCCAGTAAAATGCCTCTGGCAAGTAGAGAGTTTAGAGGGGTGGGATCCCAGGGAGTCACGCTGCTTTCTCTAGGCCAATGCAGATTCAGATTTGGCCATGTAGAGGGAGGGCTCAACACAGCAAGATGGTGCCTACCCTTAGGCTGCACAAGAGGAGGGCTCAACACAGAGCAACGGCTGCTATTCCTCCAGTTCTCACCCCGAAGCCACACAGCTCAGTCTTTCCCTGTATGTCTCTGGTGCCTCCCAAGCTGCTGTCCCTCCACCAGAGCCCAGGTGAGTGTCTACAGGTGACTAAGGGCATGTCGGCCCTTAGGTTCCAGGGTCTCAGTTTTCTTCCATCGCACCCAGATGGCCAGATTCCCCACTGATTTTTATAGCCACATTTTGTGGGAACCCCTCTTCCCAGCACTGGGTTCTTACTCTGGGGAGCCCCAGTGTAGGGCTGGGACCCCTCACTCCTCTGGAGGATCTCTGGGGCCGTGAGATACCCCTAGAGATGCTCAGCTGCCACACACAGGGGTGGGGCCAGCCCGTTTGGCGTCTCTGCCCCTACTACCGGTGTCTTAGTTATAGTTTTGTTCAGCTAGTCTTCAGATAGTTTTCCAGGTTGATTATTCTGTAATTTAGTTGTAATTTTAATGCGGTCATAGGAAGATGCGAGCACAGCGTTTACTTCCCCTGCCATCTTGGCCTAAACCAAAAAAGAGCAGTTTTCAACATAGGTATTAGGTTATGCTCAGGAAATCTATTTCATTATTTTATTGATTTTTATTTAATGAATGTTTAAACATTTAGTTGCACTCTAGCTCAACTAATAAAGGCATTTAATTTAAAAGTTGAGCCTAGAGGGTCTTCACATACATCCAGTTTTTTGTTTTTTTTTTTTAAGTTTCATAGAGAAAATACCAGGCATTTATTACAAGAATTACAGAATGAAATATAATTAATTCCTTTCGTCTAGGATTATTTGTTTCCTATATGTGAGTTACTTGTCAAGAAATTAGAACAATATATGGTGTGAAATTCTTTTCTACACTAAAAAAAAAATAATAATAATAATAACATAGCAAATAAAACAATATAAAATATAGAAAAATGAAAATATACTAACAATCATAGCCTTTAGTTTGTATTGCTTTGAACTAAAGTTTGATTGCAGTTGAGTTTATTTTGACAAAGGGTAAATACTATTAGGTCATGTTCATTCATTCAGAATTTATTGAGCACCTCCTCAGTTTGGGTCACTAAGAGAAAAACTAGGTCTGCATAAAAAGTTTGAAAATACAATTCTACAGAGGACGTAGAGACAACAGAGCAGTAGAATCAGAGTAGATAAAGAAGGAGTGTCTTGAAGAAGAAGTGGACAATGAAATCTGAATCTTGGGTAAGAATAAAATAACACTCACATAAAGTGTTGTCACTAATAATAATAAT
>NW_006432227.1:8695080-8709576 GCF_000325575.1 Pteropus alecto
AGCAGGAGGAAATTTTTGGAGGTGACGGATTAGATACGTTTATGGATAGATTACGGTGATGGTTTCACGGATTGTGTACTATCTTCACAATCTTCACACTCATCAAGGTGTATACATTAAATATGTATAGCTTTTTGTATGTTAATCATACCTCAGTAAAGTGGCTTTACTACAAAGATAATAATAAAACCTTTAAAAATTGTGAATTGTATTTTTCACAGTTAGCTTTTTACCTTGGAAGTTATTTTCTCCTGAATGACCTTACTATGTCCAGGGGGCTGACTCACATTCACAAAGACTGAGCCTTCTTGGACTACTATTCAAGCATCATGATGGACTAGTGACAGTTGACCTTTGGCAAATAATTTAAGTCTAGAATTTCTGATTTAACCATCAAGAAGGTTAAATTATAGTTATAATAATGTGTTTAGACCAGTGCTGTCCAGCAGAACTGTTTTAATTATGGTCACATTTTATATGTGCACTGTCCATTATGGTAGCTACTGGCCACATGTGTCTATTGAACATTTGAAATGTGGCTAAAGAAACTAAGGGACTGCATTTACATTTTATTAATTTAAATTTAAATAACTACTTATAGCTATTAGCTACAATATTGGACCTTACAGGTTTAGACTGATCAAGAAGGAAACCTAGCCTCATATGCAACATAGACTCTCCATTTCTTGGTTTCAAATAACTTACATTGTTATTGTTCAGTGTATTTGTATGTGTGAAGGTGTGTGTGTTTGTACTCAAACCATGATTTTATAGATCACCTTGACAGCAACAGAAGAATGTGACTGAATAATTAAGCATACAAGTAATTTTCCAAACAGATATTGAATAGCTCATGGAATTGTCAGAAAACCCAGTGTACCAGTGATGAAATAAAACAGGAACCAAGAGAGGCTGAGTGACTGTAAATGCAGCCAAGTTGATATCTGAGGAGCAACTGAGTCCAAACATTGCCACAACACGTCTCCCCCAGACTCGCACTGCTACTGCCATTGCATAGTTGATAGCCCAGGTGTGAGAAATTATCTGCTCTGTTTGTTGGTCTTTGTGTCCCTTGGTCAAATTTTAAAGCTCCAGACAGGAGTGTATGTTGGCCCAGCCTAAGCTGTGTGCCATTGATCTGGCTGCTCCCAGTAGGGAAGATGCAGTGTCTGCTCCTGAGGTTCCATAGTTGAGACAGAACTCTGTCTTCTCCCCAAAATCTCACAGTAGGGTATTGATTTTTTCAAAATCAGATGAAGGGAGGTGGCAGTGGGGGGCGGGGGGGGTGCAGTGTCCATAGAAGAAACATACACACACAGTAAACTGTATGGTAAAGTTTAATATATTTGGCTTTTATTTTAGTTCATCATTTTATTTTATTGATTGTGTCTCTAAGATATAGTTAGTATCATTCATCCTATTTAAAATACATAGAAACTCCGAAAAATTATCTTTCTCCTTTAAACTCACATCAATGTCCACCAAACTTTTGAAGAAAGGGAATATATATATATATTCATATAATGATTCATAAACTTGTTCTGGAACATCTTGTCTGCTTGGTAATTGCTTGTTCAGTTCATTAGCTGCTTTGCATGCATGGGTTCTTTCTGTTGTTATATCAAAATTATGAGAAGTATTAAACACATCTATACTATTCAAGGCAATACAAGATACTTTTAATTAAAATAAGAGGACACTAAGCAGCATGAAACTGCTGTAAGAGAGACATATGTTTTTTTTTACTCAGGATTATATTCCCCTCTTACGTATGAGTTATGTTACAAATTTACGCTGTTTTTTTTTCTTCTCTCATGGCCATCGTTACTCTTATTCTTTGGACCCTGTTATTATCGTTCCATTGAATTAAATTGACTATGAGGAATTTTGAGTTTTATTACTATCTTTATAAACATTTAGATGCAAAAGGGTAAAATAATATCTAATTACACATCAGTTATCGGCACAAACGACATTAAGTAAATATTTATGTTTCGGGGAGGAGCATGGTATGCAGTGCAGCTGTGCAGGACTAAAGACTTCTGGAGCGCTGTTAATTTGTATAGAAGTAGTTCCTATTCTATGCTTTGCAGCTGCACTTTTCTTATAAGAAAAGTTAAAAATAACAAGGAGATAAATATATGCTATATTAGGTTAATGTATTAAAAGCAAAGCTTTGATGTGGTCATTGCTATGGGAAAAATTGATCAACTGGGCCTTATTAAAATTATTCCATGAAAACCTATGTGAAGAGAATTAAAAGGTAATTTGATTGCTCCCTAGAGACTGGAAACGAGAAGTTGCAAATTACACATTGAACAAACAGTGTGTAGCATATTTAAAGAACTCTCAAAATTTAACGGTTAAAAGAATTGAAAATGAGCCAAAGACCTTTTGTGCATCATCATTTTGGTGCCAAGTCTAAGTACTCTTCTCCTAGTGCTAGGTACCAAGATTCTCTCCTCCTTTAATATCCCCCGCTCCACACACACACCAAATTGTATAGTTTTAAGTTTTATATTTATGCCTACAATGCAGTTTCAGATAACTTTTGTTTACAGTGTAAAGTTTAGGGTAAGATTTTTTTTTTTTAATTTTTTTTGTTTACAATGTAAAGTTTAGGGTAAGATTTTTTTTTTTTTAATTTGCCTATGGAAATCGAGTCAATCCAGCATAATCCATTAAAAAGGCTATTTTTCTCTTCCTTTGAATTGGTTTTGCACCTTTGTGAAAATTTAGTGGAGCATACTTGTGAGGGTGTATTTCTGGGTCATCAATTCTGTTCTATTGATCTATATGTCTCTCTTTAAACCAATACCATACCTTTTTAGTTATGGTAGCTATAAAACCAGCAATAATATCAAATATAGCAAGTTTTCTTTGTCAAGATTGTTTTAACTAATTTAGGGCCTATGTCTTCCCCTAGAAATTTTAAAATAAGCTTTTTTATGTCTGTAAAATATATTGCTGTGATTTTAATAGGCATTACATTCAACTTATGGATCATTTTAGGAAGAATTGACATTTTAGTGTGTTGAGTCTTCCATATCATGAACATGATATCTTCATTTGTTTAGTCTTTGATTTCTTTCATCAGCATTTGCAGTGTAGGAAATATCCTGTGCATGTTTTATTACTGTGTCATTTATTATTAAGTGTATGCTTTTTCTTTTTAGAGTGACTATAAATTGTATTGTGTTTTAGTTTCCATATATTCATTGTTAATATCGATTTGCGTTTGTCCGTCTTCTGTCCTGCATTCTTGCTGAACCCACTTATTCTAGGAGTTTTTGTTTTTTGGTTTATTTTGTAGATTTTCTACATAGATTATGATGTCCTCTGCAAACAGGAAGAATTTTAATTCTACCTTTTAACCTGTATGTATTTCTTGCCTTATTGCTGCACTGGCTAGAACATATAGTACTATGTTGAATATGAGAGGTGAGAGATTAAAGTTTTGCTATGTTCCTAATCATAGGAAAAAAGCATTCAGTTCTTAACTATTAAGTACGATGTTAATTGCAGGTTTCAGATATTCTTTATCAAGTTGAGTTCTTGATAAAGTTTTGATATCCTCTCTATTTCTAACTTGCTGAGAGTTTTTATCATGAATAGATGTTGAGGGTTGCCAGATCATGTTCTGCATCGATTGATATTACCAAATGCTTTTTCTTCCTTATTGATATGATGGATTACACTGATTGATTTTCAAAAATTGAACCAACCCTTGCATACCTGGACTAAATCTCACTTTATCTTTTTATACACTGAAGATTAAGTTTGCTAATATTTGTTAAGGATTATTGCTTTCGATTTCATGGAGGTTTCTGTTTGTTTGTTTTTGAACTATCTTTTGTTTTTGTATCAAGGTAATATTGGCTCATTAAGTTACTTGGAAAATATTTCCTCTTATATTTTCTTGAAGATATTTTTTAAAATTAATATTAATAATTCTTTAAATATTTAAAGGAATTATCCAGTGAAGCTGTCCAAAGTAGAGCTATCATCTGGAGCTTTTTAATTATAAATACAGTTTCTTTTATGGTTATCGGCAATTCAGATTATCTGTTTCACTGTGACAGTTTGTGGTTTTCAAAGAATTGATCCATTTCTCCAAAGTTTTCAAATATATGACTGTAAAGTTTTTCATATTATCTCCTTATTATCTTTTTAAAGGCTGCAGTCTCTGTAGTATCACATATTTATTCTGAGTTAGTGATTTTTGTCTTATCTCTTTTAAAAAATATTTTTCAGTCTTCCTAGAAGTTTATCAATTTAATTTTTTGAAGAATCAGAATTTTATTTTATTGACTTTTCTATATTATTTTCTTTTCAAGTTTATTGAATTCTCTTATTTTATTGTCTCCTGCCTTCTATTTACTTGAATTTATACTTGATTCTATTTCTAATTCTTGAGGTAGAAACTCTTAGTTATTGATATCTGTTGTTCACATAAGTATCCTTGCTGATTTTCTGTCTGTTTTATCAGTTGATAAGAAGGGGGTGTTGAAGTTCCCAACTATATTTGTGGATTTGTCTAGTTCTCTTTTTAACTCTATCATCTTTCATTTATATATTCTGAATCTCACTGGTTTGGTGCTTGTAGCTTCCCTGGACAGGGTCGGAGAATCTCAAGACCATAAAGTTAAAGAGATTTCCTGGATCAGACAGGCTGGGATTGGGGCTGTCCAGCAACTCTGCCTATCTAAGTGGAAAGGAGAAATCTCATATTTTATGGAAAAGCAGAGTGCTTCCACTGGCATTTTATTCATGGTGGGTCTCCCAAGCAGTTCTCCTCATTGGAGTTGTCTGTTTATCTGACGTTGTCAGAGGGACTTCTGTTTCATCTGGGGAGAAATGAGCTTACTCAGGTGTCTTCTGTTATCAGACTTGGAGGTTCAGGAAACATCAGTTCTGGATAGCTTTCTTCCATCAGTCAGAGGATAAGGAACCCCGTTGCTGTCCTGTTCCTCTAGACCTGGGATCACAATCAAGCTTACCTCCTCCTTACTACTTTTCAGAATTCACTGGTGATTGTCCTTTGTGCCATTCTCAGAATTTATCATTTATACTTGTGCTTATGAGGAAGGAGCTGGGAAAATTCGGGTCTATACCATCCTGTCTGAACAAGCTAGAAGTCTGGAATACATTTTATTGAATTACCTTATTTACTAGTGTGAACACCTTATTTATAATTTTATCTCTTGAGGCAGATGTTTTAGAAGTATATTTCATGTATGCCTTTTAAAAACTAAATGTCATTACTATATGCTATTAAATCTCGTTTAGTTTCGATTAGTTCTCTTTCGTAATGTAATGCTATTTGTAGCAGTATTTCAAATGAAACAGCATTCATCTTAATGATTCCATGTGGATTTTGAGAGAGAAGATTTTGTTCCTTAACACATAAGTATTCCATTGTTTTTCAAGAAGATATATACTTGAATCTGGACCACTTTTCCAGGTGTAGCATCCCGGAACTTATTTAAGATAAGGGACATTATATTTCCAAATTTAGGATTTCCTATTTAGGTGATTACTTTCCATGTGTGCAGAGGTTTCTCTCCAAAATGTATCAGGATGAAATTTTCTCTTCTTCCAGAATATGTCCAAGCCAGAGCTGGGTTATCACGCCCCCTTCCATAACCCTCACTCTCTGGCCTTCTCATGACTCTCAGAATGCGGTCCTAAGACCCTTGTTTTAATTTGTGTTATTCTCTCTTTTCTAAGGATGAATTGCAGACAAATTATGCCCATTCTCTTTACTTTTAATCTTAAATTTGACTTATAAAATTCTTCATTTTCCTCTTCCTAATAACCAAGAAAAGTAACATTGAATGCAACAGTATAAAAGGCAGTTAGGAAGATTTTATTCTAGAATTGTTCTAAGTCAACCATACTTCTGTTTTATCCCTCACCTAGTTTACACCTGCTTTCCCATAATAAAATATAATGAACATTTTATGATGAATCTTATGGTCACCTTAGCTCTGGGGCAATAAATATTCATTCCTGACAGCTTTAGAAATATTAGTAAATCACTTAAAATGCCCCTTAACAGATTACAGACAGTTAACCTAAAATTCGTTTAGTAATTTACTTATATTACCTACCTCAAAGTTAGCAAATGTTAGTAACTAGCAAATACTTTAGTTTAGCCCTACCTTAAAGTAGCTAGCAAGAAGAATAATTCTACCACAAATAACAGCCTAGATCTCTATATGAACTAGGACTACTTTCTTCAAGTTACGTGTTTTCTCTTTAGAAGAAAACAGCAAAATATGAATAGGAAGGTAGGTGAAGAACTATAGAATCTTGGAGTTTTCTTTCCCGGTAAACAAAGCAATAGTTATTGTTGTAGAAATAATAATTATTATTTATCAGTTGGCTGGAGCCAGACTCTAGGATGGTCAGCTGGTTTCATTATTCTGTACGCCATGCAATAAAGGCTATTAAAATAGCAGTAAAAAAAAAATTGCAAGTATCATGCTTATAGTCTGATCTATTCACGACCGTGTCTATGCATAGATGTTTAAATGACTTGCCTTTCTGTTAAAGTAGAAGTCAAGTTTCTACCATAGTTATCCCATCTCTGTGGAAGAATATAAAATTTGTTCACAGTAAGATACAGTTTTTTCTATGTTACATATAAGTCTATATTTTAACATCTATTGTCATACATTTTGTAGGTATTTAACAAATAAAGTTATACTATATCATACAAATGTGATTAAGCTTGACTTGGTTCAGTGATAATATTTCTAAAAACCCTGCAACAGAAAATTATAGTTTTCATCAACTAAAATTCAAATAATGCCTGATATATAACTTGACCTGTCACATGTGGTTTAAAAGAAATATATAAATTTTAAGTTCCTTAATATTCCTCCAAATACAGCCTGTTGTGGAACACCACAAAATAAAGCGAGGATGAAACAATAGCTGTAGTAAAGTGGAAAATGTCTTGCTGAATTTTTCAGTATATCGACTCTGTTTCAGCTAGTGTAAATGAATGAGTAGTAAATCTATTTCTTTTCCTCCTGTTTCTGACACATTTCTTGTGAGAATTTGGTTCATATTTGGAGCTTGAAATGGAAAATAAAAATAGAGCTCTGTTTGGCTTCTGCTGTGTCAGATAATTACTTTCAAAATTCTGTAACTGGAAGCCAATTGGGATTGGAACTGTGTTTTTGTTCCTGTGAAACAGAAATTCTGTCATGTGCAGCTCCAGGATTTGACTGATACTGCTAGAAGTTGCCTTTCTACTTAGTGAGCATGAGTGACTAGCTTATCCAGTTACAAGTGATGAAAAAGCTGTTAAGGGAAAGCTAATTCTAGAAAATTAACATGTTTTCACATAGTGTATGAGACACATTTCTTATTTTAAATATAAAGAACAAAGCATATAGTGTTATTAAAGCAGTAATTTTTCTTTCTGCCCTTACTAACTACATGTTAACAGTGTGTGTGTGTGTGTGTGTGTGTGTGTGTGTGTGTGTGTGTGTGTGTGTGTGTGATACAGAAATATTTTTAGGCTCGCACATCTGTTGTCTCTACCTCTTGTTATGTGCCTGGCATTTTGTACGTATTAATGTTTACTTCTGCAAAGAGAGACGCCCTAATTTTCAAATGAGGAAACTTACTTTTACACATGGCCTGTCTGGTGATAATTTAGAGTTTTCTATTTCTAATCAGACCTCTCTCCTGAGCATCAGACTCCCTTAGGTAACATACATTTCATTTGTACACTTGGAAGCTTTGTTGCTGTCTCAAAATTAACCTGTAGAAAACTGAACTGAAAGTCTGTCTCCTCACACCGGCTCATACCTGGTTTCTCTGAAGAATCCTCTTTTCAGTAATTATACCTCCATCCACTCAAGTGTTCAAGTAACATGCCTGAGAATCATTCCTGACACCTTTTTCACACCCACCTCTCCGTAAACCTAGTCTGTTAGTGAGTGTTGTCAGTACTTCATCTAAAATGTATCTCATATCTGTCTAGTTCTCTTCATTTCAACCCTCTTCATTCTAATTTATTCTGCCATTTTCTCTCACCTTAAATACTGCAAGAGCTTCCTAATCGGTATCTCACTTCTCTTGCACCATTTAAACCCTTCCCTGTTTGGGAGCCAGATTGATCTTTTGTAGAAGAAAATCTAGACCCATCATTCTAGGGTTTAAAATCCTCTGTGCTTTCAAGTGCTTTTAGATTAAATTCCAAATTTGTAACACAGACAAGAAAGCACAGTTCAACATCTGGATGCATCCCCAGCCTTGTCTAGAGTGGCTCCTTCTTTTATGTCTCTCAGTTCGTCTTGCTTTTTGTCTCCTCCCACAGCAACTTCCATCATTCCTTTATAAAACTTACCAAATTAAAATGTTTTGATTTTCTATGTGTATTAACAGTTGGATTCATCATTAGATTCTGCACTTCTTCAATACAGTTATGATAAATCTTTTGTTCACCCTGTGCTTCCGGATAGTCAGCAAATAGCTAAGCACTGGCACATGGTAGGCGATCTATAGTCACTGAGTAAAGGAAGGCAAGAAGGAAAGAAGGAAGGGAGGAAAGGAGGGAGGGAAAAGGGAGAGAGGAAGGAAAGAAGAGTAATTTCAGAGTTTACTCACATAGTAAATGGAAGAATTGAAACATAGACCTGTTTTTCGTTCTTTCTGGTTTTATCTCTCTGGATTAGAGAAGTTTAAGATTAGACTTTTGAAAAATTAGGGATGTTTAGGTAGGAGAGTAAAGAAGACTCAAGGGATAGCAAGGATATTTTGATCATATATTCAGCCCATGAAAAATCCTGGAATGTAGTCGAAATCAAAAACAGTATAATGTGCCTGGTTATATTGACATATAAGTGCGTATAAATATATTAAAGAGTAAGAATAATAATGCAATTATATATAGTTGTGTCAAATAATTTGTCTGTATCTATTGAAAGAATCATATGAGTTTTACCTTTCATCCTTTAATGTTCTGTATTGATTGATTTTCATATGTTAACCATCCTGGCATCTCGACCTCTTTTTTATGGGGCCAGCATCAACTTGATACCACTGCCAGACAGAGACACTGCAAAAAGAAAGAAAGTTACAAGCCAATATCTCTGATGCACATGGATGCAAAAATCCACAACATATTATAAGCCAACAGAATTCAAGGGCACATTAAAGGGATTATACACCATGGGTAACACTTTTAGATTACAGTAAAAAATAGAAAGCAATTATTAAGAATCCGAATGTGTTTGCATATAAGATGTAGTAGCAAATTTGTTTTGATTTTTTTATTCACTTGGAATTTGATTCTAATTGACTACAGTGTTGAATACTTTCTAATTAACCTCTTAATTGAATATTGACATCAATAAACTGAAATTATAAATGTATTATTTTTAATAATCACTACAATGATAATGTCCAATATTTATTAAGTAATTATTAATGCTAGGCATTATTCTAAATACTTTATATTCTAAATACTCATATCCACTTCACTACAACATTTTGAGAAAGGTAGTACTATTATTTTCACTTTATTTTATCTATAAATTTCAGTTATTTATAGATGAAATAACTGAAACCCAGTGAGGTTAAGTGACTTGCCCAAGATCATATAACCAGCAAATGGACCAGTAAGCATTAGACAAGGTTTGGCTTCAGAATCCTGAGAAATTAATGTTTATAAAAGAAATTTTCTTATGACAGGAGCAAAAAATTATCATTTTAATTTTAGAGCAGTACAGACTGCTTCCTTAGATGCTTGGACTCACTCAGAATATAGAGAACTGAAGAAGATGACAGACTTGGTTCAGATTTGGGTGGCCCTTCCTGCTAAAGCAAGTTTTTACCCTTGACTAAAAATTTATTGATACTCTCACAACTAGTCCCTATCATTAACCAAGCAGGCAAAAAACAACTAACACCCCAGGTGGGGGAAATATAAATATATTTTAAAATCAATCCCCAAGAATTCACACTTTTTCATTAAGAGCAAGTCACTATTTCAGATTGCAACTAAAATAGGTTGGAAATTAGAGTCATTACTGCAAAGGGAGTACATGATCCTTTATTTATCCGATTACATAATTTTGATATTTTGATTACACAGAATTGTATGTCTTCCATTTCTTGAATGCAGGAGATAAACCTTGTCATTGACAAAGCACTAATATATAATCAGGGAAGAAGCTCATTTTACTAAAGCCAATGCACAGGTGAGATGGATTCCATAAGTAGAGATGCTAAGTGTAAATTTGTATAGATATAAGTGATGATAAATCAGCAACATCCCTTTCACAGTCAAATGTAAAAACTATCCCCTGAATATATTCTTTGATTAATATGTTTTAAGAACAACAAATTAAACCAGTTATACATATTTATTTGACTTCCTGTCTCATTAAACACTTGAAATTAAGATTTTATTTTTATCATAAACTAATGATATAAATGAATCAACTGACATATTTCAACGAATCTTTTGGAAGAATAAATTCTCTTTTTATCTCAAGTCATCTCAGTTATGGCCTTATGAAAAGTCTATCTATGTGTCTCCAAAGTAAACAAATTCCAGCCGCAACTGTAGTTGCTTAGTTACTACATTTTGGCACCCAGAGTAACATATAATGTTTGAGGATTTAAAAATAACAGAGGTTCAGTTTTTCCCCTGATTACTCCATACCCTATTATAAGCAAAATAGTCGCACAATGTTTTCCATTGGCATTAGTTGATAGTAGGTGAAAAGTGGTAGAAATTCAACAAGAATGATAGAGCAAGAAAGAAAGAGAGATTGAGAGGTCCCACAAACTGATTTATATTAATAGGTGCTTTATCCAATAAAAATGAATATTACTTATTTGGCATAACTTTTTAAATAATTCATTATTTTATATTGGTTTTAAAAATATTTTTAATGAAATTTACTGCTATTCATTGGGTATTTCTTAAAGGTATCTTTAAATTAATTTGATTTCTTTCACTTTACCTTAAACTTTTGTCTGCTTTTCTGATTTTTGCGCTCTTTCTCTCTCTCTCTCTCTCCCTCTCCCTCTCCCTCCTGCTCCTCCTCCTCTTCTTCCTCCTCCTTCTCCTCCCTCTCCGCCATTCCCTCCCCTCCCTCTCTGCCATTCCCTCCCCTCCTCTCTCTCTTTTAGGTTTCATGACAGACATTTATCTTCTCTGTTTTGTTGCATGGTATCGGATCCAAGCTTGGCTCATACTAATTTAGTCTTCATTTTGCTTTGTCTTGTTTCTCTTAACTTTATTTCACTCTTAGAGACATTGTCATTCTGCAATGGTGGCATCATTCAATCATTTGTGAAAAGCCACTTTAAATAGTAATCACAAGAGCAGAAAGTTAAAGAATTTTACTAAAGCCATAAATATAAATTAGTGAAATATAAATTAGTGCTAATGTACAGTGTCATAGAATGGATATATTTTTACTTTTAAATGAAAATAATATGCATGAAAGTTACTGATATCAATATTTTTATATGAAATACATCATTTTGATTTTCAACTGTAGTAAAATAATGGTCGATATCATTTTAGAAGACATACAAGGTATTTTCTTAAATGTATAAAGTTATTTATATGTATAATTTTAATGTTTTAAAAATATTAGATTTATTGCATCGATGAATTTGAACTCATAGTTCAGAAAATATGCTTTTGTTTCAATTCTCTAACAATATATGTTTCAGAATTTTTATCGAATATAATCCAATGTGCAGTGTATGGTTAAGTGACATAGTAAGTGTCCGCAGATTGCAGTGAGGACATGGGAGAGTTAGAGTTCAGTGTGTGACATCAGGAGCATAGAGGGGATTATTTGAGAACTTGCAAGAGCCTATACTATGTTATCTACTTCCTCTCACATTTGTTTTACTTTAGGTCATTTTATTTTTTCCCTCTTTTTTTGGGGTTAGAGTCTGTATATTCAAGGAGACTGACTGGAGATATAGAAGTCAAACCAGAAAATATCACTTTCACTTTAATAGGTTTGCTTTTGAAAGCAGTTATTCTATTTCTCTAAAATCAAATACAAAGTAAACTAATGTATTATATAACAATATGGTGGATGGAATAAAAGCACTCGTTGCATATGAAGAAGTCTGTCATGTTGACATTTTTACATTAGTATTGACATAGCAGGGCCATCTTAATTTGGGAAGAACTGAAGGCCTTTTTAAGTTATTTTTAGCTATCTTTATTGACTTCTATTTCTTTTTTTTTTTTTAATGGATTATTTTAGTCTAATACATTCTTAAAAGTATACCATGGAGAGATAGCTGGGGCCTAAAGATTTTCTTTTAAATCATTTTTGTTGTTGTCTTTTGCTGTTATTTGTTTTGGGAAAAAAAATTTGGACTGTCTATGAAAGCTGTAGATTTTTTTTTTTCTGAATTCATTCTAGCTCCTAATGTTTTAGAGAGAACTTTGCTCTACTTAAAAATGGGCCAAGTATGTTACAGTCCTTTTTTGAAATACAAAAAATGAATTGAATATTCATTATTGTTGAGTTTCTGAACATTATTGAAAAAAGATCCCAGTAAACATGTCAGGATTTTGAGATTATGTTAGTTGTCACATGTTGCGATATAATGATGAGAAATACACATTATTCATTTTTATGTCACAGGTAATGAATGTATTCATTATAGAAACATTGAAAATGCACACAAAAGTAAAGAAGAATTTGAAAATCACCATTTGTACTGTACTTCAAAAATATTTCCCATTAACGTTTTTCTATGCCACTGTAAAGCTTTTTCTATGCTTATATGCGTATTTATGTTGAAAAATAGGCTAATTTTTGCCCCAAATATTTCTAGTTTTTTCCACATTTAAAAACTTATATAATAATCTTTTCATTAATAAATACATTGATACAATAGCATTCTCAGTTGCTAGATAATATTTCATTTTCAAATATATCATTACTCATCTAACTAGTTATTATTAACATTTTGTTTGTTTTCAGTGATTCATTATTATATGGACTATTGCAATATATGTCACCATACACCCAACATTGTGACACAACTTTGGCTTATTTATGTTTTATTTCACATTTATAATATGGCAAGGATTGTATGATGACTTGAGACAAGTATCAATGATTTTAAGACATTCAGGAGTCATGTCTCCTACACATGAATAATTTACTAGCTGTGTGACCATTGGCAAGTTATTTAGCATTATGTCCATGTTAGTCTATAATGTGTAATAATATCAGGTTTTTAGGGATGTTGAAAAGATTACATGGTTTAGTGCAGATAAAATATTTCAAAATTTTTATTTCACAGAAAGTATAGTCATTACTTTTTTCTTAATTAATGAAGTAAAAGAAACAGCCATAAGAATTTATATGGTGTGATGAAAGGACAATGACTCCAGGCATTTGAAACTGTTGATAAGACACAAGGTAGAAATCTAAGATGCAAATCACACAACAGAGTGGGAATTCTAGTTAGGTTAGGGATTGATTTTAAGGTTTGAATTGAATGAGTTAGTGAAATAAAGTTATTTTCAAAATGACATAAAAGGCAAGGACATGGTCCCCTAGAATGGAGGCAAGCATGTTTTCATTCAACAATTCTGTAAATGATTTTGTAAAAGTAAAATTGCTGGCTCAAGAGTTGCGCATGGTTTAATGGTTTTTTCTACCTATTCCCAAATATATAAATCTTTACGATGGTCTAAATGATGTGTACCTTGACCAAATATATAATTAAATATGTATTTTTGATTTTCTTTGTATGCTGGCCATTTAATCTTTTTTATTGAGGTATAATTGACATATAACATATTAGTTTCAAGGATGCAATATAATGATTCAACATTTGTATATGTTGTGAAATAATCACTATAATAAATCTAGTTAACATTAGTCACCATACATAGTTATATTTTTGTGTGTATATGAAGAGAACTGTCACCATGCTGTACAGTATAGCACTGTGACTTATTTATATTTATTATTATTTATAATTATTCATATTTGTTCTTCCTGAATTGTCTATCACTTTTCTATAGGGTTTCATATCTATTTTTTTCATTTAGAATTCTTAAATATATGTATAAAATAAATCCACCACTAAGTGGTAAAATCTATTGCTTTAGCATCAGTTTATTATTTTTTTACTCTTTTAGTGATATATGTTGTTCTTGATATAGATATATGTTAACTATATATCAATAATATCAGTCTTTTCCTTTGTTTTCTTTAGACACTAAAGATTATGTTTGAAACCAATTCCAAACCATCAGTATTTCTTCTAGTTCTTTAATATTTCTTTTATATTTAAGTTTAATTAGTGGGATTCATTGTGGGTATTTTGTGAAGAATTTCAATGTTATTTTTTCTAAGGAAGAATCATTTAGTTATTGTGGTGCCAGTTTTAACCAATTATATCACTTTTTCTCACTGACTTGAGATTTCATCTTCGTCATAGTTTTCATTTTCTCTCATATATATATAT